>NC_046156.1:193309320-193609320 GCF_011064425.1 Rattus rattus
TCTTGTTAGACATGTGTGGTCTTGGGAAAAGGCAAGCATACCATGAACGTAAATGCTCTTTGTTAGAGGGGAGGGGAAATCTTGTCTGCACAGGTGAAAATCAGATCATGTGAATTAAACATTAGAAGTCTTTGAAGAAGAACAGCTTTGCCTGAGGAAACCTGTGAGGCCTGAGGGGCCAAGCCCTTGTTCAGGAAAGAAGATTCAGTTCAACAGAGCAGTCTAGAGCAGTGGTTCTCAACCTGTGGGTCGAGACCCCTGTGTGAGTCAAATTACCCTTTCACAGGCATTGCATATCAGATATCCTGCATATCAGATATTTACATTATTATTCATAACAGTGGCAAGGTTGAATTATGAAGTAGCAATGAAAATAATGTTATGGTTGGGGGCCCCCAGCATGAGGAGCTATTAAAGGGTTGCACTGGTAGGAAGGTTGAGAAGCACTGCTCCAGAGAGTTGTGACTTTCCATTTGGCAGATCCTTCTGTGAGGATGCGGGCCTTACTAGGGCTTATAGAGGAGACAATGCCCTGAAGGACTGTGGTGTAGCAGTGGGCTTAGCAAGCGGGCTTTCGAAGCCCCTGTCTTCCCACAGACCCGTTGAGTCTCCCAGAGACTTTAGCATCTTAGTGGCGATGGGGGGTCTGGTTATGGAGTTAGACTTTTTTGTTCAGTGTCATTTTTGAGATTAAATGTTTCAGTATGCTAATTAGTCATGGTTTTATTAGCCCCAATTCAAAGTTAGTTTCCCTCAGAATATCCTTGTATCTGTTTGCACTTGTATCGCTCTCTTTGAGAGATACAGACTGTGAATGTTACTCTCATGCTCTTGAGGGCCTTCTTATAGATATGGAAGTGTAGACCTACCATGGGAACCTACAGTACGTATGTACAGCCATGGAGTGACTGTGAGGGCCACTCACACCGGCTGATGAGACCATGTGATCAGCCACTGTGCCCAGCTTAGAACCAAAGGTTTGCCTCAGCTCCTCAAGGCTAGCTCTCTGCTGTGTATCTCAATCTCCTAGATCCTTAACAATAAACCCAGCTCTTGCCAGGCCTGCTCTCCGTACGTACTACACCTGGTTATGGCCTAGATGCTCCCCACCCCCACCAAGCCTTACAACTTGCAGTGTCCTACTGTCTAGAGAGCGCTGTTGCCATGCTCACACTTCACGACAGACTTCCTGGCGCTGTTGGAACAGACTAGACGAGCTCCAGCTAATGGCATCCATATGAACGTTGTGATTTGAACTGTTCACCATCCCTGTGGGAGCCAGGCCAGAGCCAGGTTGTCTCCCTAGACGTTCTGGGTTTCTTCCCAGATACCTGCTGCTGGATCCTAGTAATTGCCAAAACAGGAGGAGTAATTGCCTGCAGGAGGGTCCAACTCCAGTCATGCTCACAAATTCACAATTCCACAGAGGCACAAAGGGAGATCATAATGGAAAAAAGAGTCTACCCATTCTTGCCCTCTGCTGAGCATGCACTCCTGAAAGAAAGGTGAAGTAACACTGGGAGTGCTGTAGCCCTGTGACACCGCTTGTTCCGTGGTAGGCAGTGTGAAGTATTGTTTCTGTTTTGAGTTGCGCTGACTGAAATACAGCTCTGTTTACCTCCCTGTCACCAGCCATCTCAAATGCCATTTCTAAAACTAAACCCCATTCATTAAAACCTAATCAGTTGGGAAATTTGGAACACTCAGATCTGGATGGCCCTGGTCTTTCATGAAGAAAATGTCCAACTGACAGGAGGTCTGTAAGCTCCAGTGACAGAAGGCTGCCATTGTCCCTCAGCCAGAGTGAGTCTTTTGTACCTGCTGGGTCTGTCTGGAGTCACATTTCCTCCCGGGGACCGTAAACTGACCAACCACCTTAGATACACACCCCGGGCCTTCCTTTGGATTTTTGGATTTTTCTTGTCTTGACTGGGGGAATTTCCAGCCCCTCCAGAACCTTCTGTTCTTTAGAGGCTAGCAACTCTCCTTCTGTTCTGTGGGGTGCTGACTCATTTTTCCCAGATTCTTGTTCATATGCAGCCTGCTGTAGCCCCTTGGTCTGCCTTGCCAAGGGGCAGGAAGGCGCTTTTGAAGTATGGCAGCCTTTTGCTGGGTTTTCTCCAGCTGTCCTTGTTTGCTATTTTGGCAAGAGTCCTGCCCAGCATTTTGCATTTGTGCAGAGTTCACCCCATTATTTCTCTTCCTGCATCTCAAGTGGAACCAGGCTAACAAATGATAGAAATGAAATCCAGATGATTTGCAGTAAGAAGTGTGTGTCGGTCATAAAGGCCGCTCAGGACACTGTGCAAATGTGTCCACTATCACACGCCTCCCAGGGCTCTGCACTCCGTTCTGAGGCAGGGCAAGGCTATTCTGCAGAGCTTTCTATTTATTTAATATTTCTGTTTCAAATTAGCAGAAGCTCACCAAAGCATAAAAGAAATTAAGTCTTCAGTGGGGCCTGCCCATAATCACCTGTTTCATGACCCAACAGAGATGATGAATGTGGTACATTGGCCTTGGCCTGGGAGTTGATTGTTTGCCTGTGCAATTACAACGGAAATGACTGACATGCTTGTTAATTTAAGGAAACATGCGATTTGGAGAAGATAAAGCCTGAAGCCAGGCGATACTTGGAAAAGTCAATTAAAATGGGAAAAAGGAATGGACTCCATCTTTCACAACACATAAGAAATGTGAGTTTGTTTCTTTGTATTTTTATTAATAAGCTTTGTTCTTTGACAACTTCATATATGTGTAAGATGCGTTCTAATTACCCTCTCATACACACAAACCTCATCTTCTACCCATCATTTTCTTATTTGAGGAGAAAATGAAAAAAGTGCCACAAGAACCAACAAGTAGGCAAAGAGATGACTTTTAATAAGATAACCCATGGTAAGAAAATCCACTTACGATATATTTGATGCGTTTACTCTTCTTCTTTCTGAGATTTGTTTTATGTGTGTGTCTGTGGGTTTGTATATGTGTGCTGATACCCACAGAGCCCACACAGACATTCTGGTACCCTGAAGGTACAATGACAGGAGTGCTTGTTAGCTGCCTAGTATGGGTGTTGAACAAGGGTTCTCTGGAAGAGCTGTAAGCTCTCAACCACTAATCCATCTCCCCAGCCCCTGCTTCAACTATTAAACCTATGCCAGCCGCATTAGTAACTAAGCTTCATACGCACATGCACACACACACACACACACACACACACACACACACACACACACATTTTAAAACAGGATCTTACTTTATAGCTCCTGGAACTTGCTAAGTAGACCAGGCTGGCCTAGAACTCAGATTCACCTGTCCCTGCCTCTCTGCCTCTCTGCCTCTCTCTGCCCCTCTCTGCCTCTCTCTGCCTCTCTCTGCCCCTCTGCCCCTCTGCCTCTCTCTGCCTCTGCCTCTCCCCTACCTCTCTGCCTCTCTCTGCCTCCTCTGCCTCTCTCTCTCTGCCTCTCTCTGCCTCTCTCTGCCTCTCTCTGCCTCTCTCTCTGCCTCTCTCTCTCTGCCTCTCTGCCTCTCTCTCTCTCTCTCTCTGCCTCTCTCTGCCTCTCTCTGCCTCTCTGCCTCTCTCCTTCCCTCTCTCTCTCTCCCCCTCTCTGCCTCTCTGCCTCTCTACCTCTCCTCTCTCTGCCTCTCTGCCCCTCAGCCTCTCTCTCTGCCCCTCTCTGCCTCTCCTCCCTCTCTGCCTCTGCCCCTCCCTCCCTCTCTCTCTCTTCTTCTGCCTCTCTCTCTCTGCCTCTCTGCCTCTCTCTCTGCCTCTCTCTGCCTCTCTGCCTCTCTCTCTCTGCCTCTCTCTCCTCTCTCTCTGCCTCTCTCTCTGCCTCTCTGCCTCTGATCTCTGCCTCTCTGCCCTTCTGCCCCTCTGCCTCTTCCTCTCTGCCCCTCTGCCCCTCTGCCTCTGACTCTCTGCCTCTCTGCCTCTGAGACTCTGACTCTCTGCCTCTCTGCCTCTCTCTCTCTCTCTGCCTCTCTCCGCCTCTCCTCTGCCTCTCCTCTGCCTCCTCCGCCTCTGCTCTTCTCTCTCCACCTCCACTTCTGCCCCTGCCCCTGCCCCAGAGTGCTGGGATTACAGGTATGTGTTACCATGCCTAGCAGTGGTATTGTTCTTTAACCCCCTCCCCCATGTTTTGTTTACTTTTTTTTCTTTGTTTATCAGTCTTTTCCCTTTCCTATGTTTTATAGTCTTAAAAATTAAATTTCATATTTCAGTGGCTGGTTGTATTCTCCCTCTCTTGACCACACAGAGATAGCTCACTCTTGAGAAACCCTTAATGATAGAGAGTTTGCAAGCCAGCACTTTAGGATAGGATGCAGTGTGACTAATATGTACCTCTCACATGATGACAAATCAGCCAGAGGAAAGCATTGCCCAAACATTATCTTGTGAAAGGTAAATTAAGTCTTCTAGATTCTTTAATAAACTCCGTCCCTTAATTAACCTCATTCTTCTTGAACAGGAAATATAATTTTTGATCTATTTCCAGGTCATTCCTGTAGATTACAGAACTGGAAATAAGTTTGACAGACATCCAAACCAAGTTTTATTTAGTAACTGATGTCATCCTGGCATCAGTACTGAGGATGCCGTGGAGATATCCTATCTCTCTGTCACCCAAGTGTCCTTTGACACTTTGTTTCATCCAAATGAGTGGCTGATCTCAATTGCTTGACCCTTTGACTTCCTGGTCAACCCTCCTTTCTCGTGGGTGCGGGAAAATTAAGTAATTAATTAATTAATTACTAGTAATTAAGCTATGATTAGTTGTAGCAAACAGAATCCCATTTAGCAACTTAAGGAAGTTGGAGGATTTTAGAGACAGGTGGCTTCCTGTGTTTTGTCACTAGCCACCTGATTTCTGTTTCTCTTCTCTGTCTTCATGATAGTGTTTATCTAAAGGCTTGCTTTGTATTGCCTACCAATCTAAACGCTGCCATCCAAACACACAGAACTCTGTCTCTGGGTCTCAGTGCCTTCCAGGAGATCCTTTGCCAAAATCCCACTTTGTGTCCAGTAGATTTCACCATCCAGCGTTGCTAGAAGAATGAGATTGTCTTATATTTTTCTTGTGGTCCTCTATCATCTCCTTGGACCTCCTACCTAGAACTTTTCCAGAATTGTTAGAGAAGTGCCGGGCATAGGCTATTGGAATCAGTCATTCCTGCAGGAAGATGGAATGGTGACCTAATTGGTAGAGAGGACATGATCCTGAAATGTTCACTTCCAGGTCCTATCTGAACGGTGTGGCTGCTGAGGAAGTGGGAAGAGGAATTGGGGATGCAGCAGGCGTGTTCTGAGACACTTCTGAACAGAGTGTAAATGTTTGGGTAATAGTAGGCAGAGAGATAGTAGCTGCTTTACAGAGTGCGTTTCTGGGAAAGGACTTCTGGGGTAAGACAGAATCCTGACTTCATGGATAAGACTTTTCCATTGTTTACACCCTGTCTGTCTTCCTTCAGGAAATCAAATCAATGAAGAAGAGAATGAGTGAGCTATGCATTGACTTCAACAAGAACCTCAATGAGGACGACACTTCCCTTGTATTCTCCAAGGCTGAACTTGGTAAAATTGTGTTGTTTTACTAAGTTGAATTATATCACCTCACAGGTTCCAACCTAAATTAAAATTCAAAGACTTCTTTTAAAAATTGTCTAGTATCAGGGCAGACAGATGGTCAGTGGTTAAGAGCACTAGCTGCTCTTGCCAAGGGTTTAGGTTTTATTCCCAGCACCTATATGGCTGATCCTTCTTGGTAACAGACACTGGTGTTTAACAGCCTGCAAGCCTTGACAATTTTTCTGCCTCTCCATGTCTCCCACACTGTAAACAAGTCTTTTACTCTAGGGTATTTTATTTTATTGGCTTAATTTGCCTCCTCTCTATTAAAATGCCATCTGTATAGGTGCCCTGAAACATTTTTGTTTGTTTGTTTGTTCAAATTGTTTTCTGAGCCAGCTGGCCCATCACTGCCGCCCCATTACTGCCGCTCCGTTCCAACACAGTCCAAATAAGATCATGTAGTTGTCCTAGCACCTGAACGTCAGTTTCCAAATCGCATTCCTGAAAGCAGTGTGCCCACGCTTAGGAGACCAGTACCGAGTGGGAAACTGATGGTGAGAAAACGTCTCTTTGCAGGTGCTCTTCCTGATGACTTCATTGACAGTTTAGAAAAAACAGATGAAGACAAGTACAAAGTTACCTTAAAGTATCCCCACTACTTCCCTGTCATGAAGAAATGCTGTGTCCCTGAAACTCGAAGGAAGATGGAAATGGCTTTTCATACCAGGTGCAAACAGGTACATAAATGTCTTAACTTTGATCTTAGGAGAGAGTAAGGGAAGGACGCTCGGTTTGCCACTGTCAGACTGGCTCAGCACTGGCTTTGCACGTGCATTGCATTGAGGAACTGCACATACCTATGATGAGTCTAGCTTTTTCTTTTCCTCGTGGTCAGTTTGCTTGCTATGGCACAAGCTAAACTGCTGAAGTAAAAATAGAACAGATACAAACAAACAAGAAGTTGTCTTCCTTTCCTGCATTTGAAGGCCAGAGTTCGTAAGGAACCATACGAGCTCCTTAACAGGTAACCACCACGGTATGTTCTGGAGATTACTCCTCCTCCTCGGCCTGTGGGAGGGAATGGAGAAAGTTCAGACCACACACCTTTAAAATCCTGTCTCGGGAAACTAAAGGAAGAACAAAAGCCCATTGCAAATAGCATCTGAGGACTCTAGTCATCGACCATCAACTCAAACCCACATGTGATCATATCTGCTGCAAGGAAAGCTGAGATATATAGCCTTCGGTTGACAACTGTTTGCTAGACTTAGAATTTTATTATTAAAGGAGAGGATTAAAAATTGATTCTGAATCAAATAGCCAGCTTCACATTAGTCCCGACTACCCAAGTAACTATGAACATCAGGCCCCAGTCATCTAATGTCTTAGGATCAAACACTAAGATCTCTGCCTGCCATTCAGTCAACCAGTTGAGTTTCTCATGATGTAGCAGCCTACAAAAAGAGAGACAGAAATTAGCCATCTCACCCCCAACTACCCCCAACCCATACCCAGTGCTAGAATAGGAACAGAATAATCACAGGAAGGAAGGAAGGCAAGGACGGAGTGGTGGAGGGAGGGAGGGGCAAAGGCAAGTGCAAGCAAGGTGTGGCAATTGAAGTCCTTAATCCCAGTAGAGACAAATGGCTCCCTATGAGTTTGAGGCCAGCCCAATCTGTATAGCAAGCTCCTGACCAGCCAAGGAGACCTGGCAAGACCTTATCTCAAAACCATAAAAGGAGGAGAGAAAAGGAACATAGGAAATACATAGATATTTTCAAAACTTATTTGGCAAAAACTCCTGTACCAGTTGTATTCCATGCCCCCTCCCCCCCACACACACACATCTGCCTAACTCTCAGGAGATATTTCTTGACTGTTTTCTCCCATGGTCATGTCTTAGGGGACTGCTGGTTTCTACTGGTGCCAGTTTGAAATACAAGGATTAGATCAGGAACTAAATCCAATAGTATGTCCCATATCTTTGGTAGTAAAATATCTTTAAAAACTAAGCTTCCTGCACTGTTTACTTCTAGGCAGTTAGAATATCTATACTTAATATACTGCTTTTGTTCATAGTTCTTACCACGTTTCGTTAACTGATTCGTTTCTACATTTGTTCCTCTGTGTTTAAAAATTTTGCTTTGGGGATTTTGGGAACAGGTAAGCTTTTGCTAGACAAAAGAAGTAAGCAGTGTTCTCAGATTAATCTCTGCAGTTGAGTAACCAAGGCCCTTCTACTCCTACATTAGCAATGCGGCAGAGCTGGCTTGCTAAGACGGAATCCACAGGAAAGCCTGCCCTATCTTCCGTCTCCCAGTGTCCTTCTTTCCATTTTCCATTTAAGAAGCTGGCCAGTGCTTTGAGCTCATCTCTCTCCTGTAAATTTTTCTAAAAGTAGCACTTAGAGACAAGCATTATTAATTTTCCCAAGTGATTTCTCTAGAAATAAGACTGCTACGTGGCATGTCACCAAAGTTACAGCATCTGCCGCTGCAGTAAACACTCCCACATTACAGTGCGTGTGCACGCCCACAGTTACAGTGCATGTGCACGCCCACGGTGAGCAGTGCTGCAGTAAACACTCCCACATTACAGTGCGTGTGCACGCCCACAGTGCGTCCTGAGCTTTCCAGCCTGCACTCTCTCTTTCCAGTCCTTTTCACTTCTGTACTTTTTTATTTTCTTTATTCCCATCAGTCTCCATATTCATAGTACATCTTTTCCAAACCATTCAAAAGCATGATAAGTCAAGCTGTAAAGTGGGTTCGAGACTAGCCTGAGCTATAAAATGAGCCCTTGTCTCAAAAATCAAAACAAGTCAGGTTTGGTAGCTCAAATCTACAAACCAAGTATTCAGGAGGCTGAGACAGGTATGAATTTAAGGCTAGCCTAGGCTACAGAGTGAGGCCCTGTCATAACCATCACTGCCCCCCTCCCAGCCACACACACAAGAAAGAAAATATGGGGTTGCAGTGGTGGATGGCGTTGGGTGGATAAAGGAAATAGTCGTGCAAACCTGACAACCCTACAAAAAGCCAGCTGCAGAGCCACACATGTAATCACAGCAGTCTTACTTTAAGATGGGAGGCTGAGGCAGGAGAATCACCTGGAATTGGAGTTCATGGGCCAGCTAGCCTGGGGTATGCAGTGCAGCAGAAGAAATGAGAGACTCTGCCTCAACAAAGCAGAAGACAGAAACCAAACTCAGAATTCCTCAGAATTCCACACACATGCTGCAATATGCACGCGCCGCCTCCCCCTACACACACACACACACACACCACACACACACACACATTCACACCACATACACACACCACACACACACACACATATACATACACACACACCACACACACACATTCTCACACACACATACACAAACATATACACACACCACACACACATTCACACACACACCATATATACATACACACACACACCATATATACATACACACACACCACACACACACATTCTCACACACACACATTCACACACCACACACACACACATTCACACACACATATACACACACACATACACACACACACACCACACACACATACACACACCACACACTACACATACACACACACACACACATACACACACACACCACACACACACACAGAGTAAAATATTTACTGGTATAGATAAGAAAAGAAATCGATCCCTAAATAATTTGCTGACTTGATTGTTGGGATTAATGATCTTTCCTTTGGCATTATAAGATTACTTTTCCAATGCTGAAGAGATGCCTCAGTAGCTAAGAACACTTACAGCTCAGGCTGAGGACCCAGATTTAGTGCCTTGCAGCCATCTGTAAATCCAGTACCAGGGGATTTGATGACGCATTTGGACCCCTCAAGCACCAGGTACATGTGTCATACACATATATGTGCAGGCAAAACAGGCATACACAAAAATAAAACAATTTTTTAAAAATTAAAAATTAAAAACAAAAAAGGTAACCTTTTCTCTTTTTTTGGTGGCACATAAGTATAATCCCCAGACCCAGGAGGCCAGAGGGGGATTTCTATGAGTCTGAAGCTATTACTTGGTGTACAGAGTGAGTTCCAGCCTGCTGGGCTGTTCTTGTCTCAAACAGAAGCAAACACAAGTGTGTGTGTGTGTGTGTGTGTGTGTGTGTGTGTCTCTGTGTCTGTGTTTCTCTCTTTCTGTGTGTGTTTGTGTCTGTGTGTGTATGTGTGTATGTGTGTGTTTATGTGTGTGTGTGTGTCGTGTGTGTGTGTGTGTGTGTGTGTGTGTGTGTGTTTGTGTTGGTCCTAAGTATATAGGTTCTGAATAGAAAATATGTTGAGGAAAAGCCTAAAACCCCATTTCGTGTGTCAAACGCCATGGTCTGTCCATCTGTTTATATTATTTAACAAAGCACTGTGGGCTGGGTGACCTATAAATAGTAGGGATTTATTTTTCATGGTTTGGAGGCAGGAAACCCTTGGTGTGCTGTGTGCTCACAAGAAGAAAGATAACCTCTTTTAATCATGGGGACAGGGCAGAATGTACCTAAGATGGTACATTCTTCTCGCTCTCTTGTAAGCCACTGATCAGTCCGTGAGGACAGTGCTAAAAGGTCCCATCTCTTAGGGTCACCGCAATAGAAATTAATTTTCAACATGTCTTAGGGGAACTTTCAGACAATAGCATGTGGAATTATGTATATTAATTCATTAATGTGCATTCTTCTGGAACCAACACCCATTCACAGAACTTTCTATGCTCGCTAAGTGAATCTGCATTCATACACCCCAATTCCCCGTTCCCCGTTCCACTTCCCATGTCTGTAAACCTAATGGCTGCAGGAGACACACGTGTCCTGTGACTCAGGTCCAATCTACTAAGCGTAGGGTCATAAAAGCTTACCACGTTGGAACATGTCTGAATGCCCTCCTATGTAAGGGTGAGTCGTATGCTGCTGTATGGATGTGCCACATTTTCTTGGTCCAGTCAGTCTTCTGTCACTGGGCATTTGAGTTGTTTCCATGAATTTACTATTGAATTATGATGCTTTGAACATAGATACCTATGTTGTGTCTGTCCATATTTTCTCTAAAGTAGGGTTGGGATTATATGGTAATTCTGTGGGTTTGTAGTTTTTTGTTATGGCTTCTGTTGTTGAGGGCGCTTTGGTTTGGGAGTTTTGGGGGTTTTGTTTGTTTTGTCCAGACTGGCTCTCATACAGCCCTCGCTTGCTTTAAACTCATTATGTAGCCAGTGATCGTGAATTCCTGAGCCTCCTGTCTCCACCTCCCAAGTGCTGAGACAAGATGTGCTACTGTGTCTGGTTTATGTGGAGCTGGTGATCAAACCCCAGGCTTCATGGATTTTACGTGAACACTCCACCCATTGAGCTCCATTCCCAACCCATCTGTGTGAACAACTGAACCATTTCACATGCACATCAGCAGTGCACAGGGAACCAGTTTCTCTACATCCTTATCAACACACTCTTTTCTAGGTGTGGATATAGAATAGCAAATCAAATTTGCGTGAGGTTAAAATGAATTTTATGCTGTGCATTATTTGCCACAGACACCTCAGAAAGTTGTAACGATGAGTATTTGGTACTTACATAGTTGAAAATAAGTTAGAAATCATGGTCGTTTATAAGCCAGGCTTTCCTCTGAGTTTACAGTATCTCACAGAACTTACAGCTATCTCAGAAGCATGAAGTGTTACCGATTATTTCAGGAATAGCACACATTTCCGACTTTGCTTAGGCCGAAATGGAAGCAGTGGTTCAAATGGCCCAGACCTGTTGACAGTGTCAGAGCCTCACTGACGCCGTGGCTGCTCCTATGCTCTGAGTCCAGTTGCTCACTTTCTTCTGTTTCTGTTGTTCTTGTTACTAGGAAAACACCGCGATTCTGCAACAGCTCCTCCCGCTGCGAGCACAAGTGGCCAAGCTGCTGGGCTATAACACCCATGCTGACTTTGTCCTTGAGCTGAACACTGCGAAGAGCACCAGCCGCGTGGCCGCCTTTCTAGGTCAGTCCATGGTTTAGGGTCAGTTCTGTGGCTTCCGTTTCCTTTGCCCCACATCACTTTACTGCATAATATCTCCTTAACAGCCGCTCAGCTGGGCATCGAGGCCGCCTTCTCGAGAACACGCTGGTTTCAGGAGAGCAGTATCGATCAGCTACTCACCTTAGATGATCTCAGTTCTTGGGGCTGCTGTTGTTGGGACATTGAGTCTGTTTTTACGTGAGCCGAGCAGACCTTGGCTCATTGCCTTTGTTTACTCCACTGTGTGTTTGATGCCGTGCGCTCTGCCTCCTGATAGACTGGTGTGAATAACTGAAGATGTGCACAGAGTGAAAACAGAGCATACATAAAAACCAGCACTTTACCCACCAAGCCCCCGACATGACAGGGTAATACAGTGCATTGGAAGTGTTTGCCACTCACTGCTGGCACAGTCATTTTAAGTCTTTTTTTTTTTTTAATTAAAAAACAAAACAAACACAGGATTTCCTGGGCCTGGTGGTACATACCTTTAATCCCAGCATGCAGAAAGAGCTCTGTCAGTCCAGGGCCAGCCTGGTCTACTTTGCGAGTGCCAGGCCAGCCATGGCCACCTAGTGTGACTCTGTCTCAAGGAGAAAACAATAACAACTAAAGTTTCTGGTTCAGGGAAGTAACAGTGAATAAGGCTCCTGCTGCAGGAACAATGAGGACTAAATCCCCACAGCCTGTGTAAAAGCCAGGCTGGCGTGCTCCACCTGCAGTCTCTGAACTGAGAGCCAGGGGCAGGGCATCCTTAGAGCCACCAGGCTAGCTAGGCTACACAGTTACCAAGCGAAGGTTCAAGACCCTGCTTCAGTAAACAAGGTGTAAAGTGATTGAGGAAGATACCACATGTTAACACACATGTGCAAGTGCACCAACCCATGCATATGAGCACAGTGCCCACAGAGTATGCACAGACATGTGCCTCTACCTCCCAAGAACTGGGATTAAAGGCATATCCTAAATCTATTTACTCTATTACTCTATTCTTCGTCAACAACATGTCAAAGTATTTAGCTTTAGTCGTCTTACTAATGGAATCAAGTTGGAACTGATTAATAGTGGGTTAAAAGTGGGCATGATGGTACACATCTGTAACCCGGGCAGTCAGGAGGCTTAGACAGGAGGATGACATAAATCTGAGGCCAACCTGGGTCATGTAGCAAGCACCAGAGAGCCACAGTGTGAGACCTGTCACAATAAACCAAACAGTAAACTGACTAAAAGTAGGTTAAGAAGTCAGCTTTTAGTCCAAAATTTACTCCACTATTTTTTCTTAATAGTCATGTCGTGGTTTATTTTTATATATGGTGGAATCATATATATATATATATATATATATATATATATACACACACACACACACACACACACACACACACACACACACATATATGAAATAATATAAATGGGTGTCCCATCAATGACATCCTATAATTCATTTGTGCATTTATGAGACATTTGGAATAACTGCCTTGTATTAGGAATAGAAGGTGGTGTACAAAGTGCTAGAAGCACAGAAACGGCAAGACCAAGTCCCTTCCTCGGTGGAGAGAGCAGAGCTGTGCACAGGTGGCCGATGTAAGATTGGGGTGTTGTCCAGGAGGGCAGCTCAGCTCGGGGACCTGGCAGGTTTGCTGAGGATGTTTTCTGCATGGTGACCGCCTATGCTGAGATGTCTCCCTAGCAACTGCCCCACTGTCTTAACCCTGGAAGGTAGCTGCCCCTCTGACTGGCCTTGTGCTGCCTGTCTTCACATAGTTACCAGATTGTGAAAAGAAGTGCAAAAGAGCGTCCTCGTGCAATCAGCCTTCTTAAGAGCAAGTAATCAGAATTTGACTATAGTTTATAAATTTGATTGTTGATTTCTCTTAAATCTAAAGCTAAAATCTAGAAGTGCTCTCTCCAGATCCTCCTCCTTCAGAATGGAGCTGTGGACAGCAGGCCAACCCCATGATCGAACATACAGAGCAGCTTCTAAATGATGTTGCCTGCAGGTCACGGAGGCAACATAGCCTTGCTGAGAAATACACAGTCAGTCAGTCAGCAGACAGACACATGTACACATGCATGCACATGCTCAATCTTACCGTTACTTTGTTCTGAATTATAATATTGCTAGGTCAGAGCTCTTGAGGTATGCTTCCCTGTTGTTGCTACTGGGAGGAACTCATGGGTGGGTTTTGGTGGTGTGAAGGACTAGGGGAAAGAAAGAGTTATCAACTAAGTCACTCTGAAGAGAAAGCTCTGCCCCCTCCAGCTCTTTTCCTCCTTGTGCTGTTTCCTCTGACTGATCATGTGCAGAACTGGCAGTACTTATGAATACACTTGCTCCAAAGGATGCACCACTAACTCAGCCATTTCCCTCACAGATGATTTAAGCCAGAAATTGAAACCCTTGGGTGAGGCAGAACGGGAGTTTATTTTGAGCCTGAAGAAGAAGGAATGTGAAGAGCGAGGTTTTGAATACGACGGGAAGATCAATGCATGGGACCTCCATTACTACATGACACAGACAGAGGAGCTCAAGTACTCGGTGGACCAGGAGTCCCTCAAGGAGTACTTCCCCATTGAGGTGGTCACGGAAGGCTTGCTAAGCATCTACCAGGAGCTGCTGGGACTTTCATTTGAACAAGTGCCCGATGCTCATGTTTGGAATAAGAGCGTTTCACTTTACACTGTGAAGGATAAAGCTACAGGAGAGGTCCTGGGCCAGTTCTACCTGGACCTCTATCCAAGGTACTGGATTGGCTGGTAAAAGCAACCTGGCTCTGCCCTCAAATACTGCCTACATGTACAGGGGTTAAAAGGAAGGCTCTCACCAAGCCGTGGTAGCACATACCTTTAACCTCAGCACTCAGGAGCAGAGGCAGGTGGATCTCTGTGAGTTTAAGGCCAGCTTGGTCTACAGAGCTATACAGAAAAACTACAACAAAAAAAGTAGGCTCTGAAGCCTCGCTAGACAAATTATGCAGTTTTGCTCTGCTGTCTCCTTACAGGTCCTGAAAGATGGGGAAGGCTTGGAGCACTGACTTTGTGGATTATTGTAATTGTTTAGAAAACTGCACAGCACATAGCTGAGTTCTTAAAAACAAAACAAAACAAAAGAGTAAATTTGTAAGTGTATGATGTACGACATGTGTGTACGTGTCCAGGCCAGACAGGACATCTGAACAGCCTCTCGCCCATATAGTACGTCTAGAATAAGCATAGCTAACACCACCATCTACAGCATCTACTTAATTTAAAATTGACCCAAATATTTATTGCCTAGATAATTTGTCTGCCATTCAGTCGTCTCCACTTTGTGACTGTTTTCTCATCTGTCTTTCTGGGGACCATTACAATAGAGTAGAAATAGCAAAATGTTTGCTGTTCCTCTAATGAGTCCAAATGCTCAACTGACATAACCTCCCTGAGATGTTCATTCTCCTGAGCCCTTTATAGGAATATTTATGTGCTGAGGACTGCATGTGCACATTTCCCAAACATTTAGTCGGGGATAAAATTTCAAATATTATTGTTTAAAGTATGTAACTATCAATTCCAAATGTTCCATAGGACACAAAAGATTTGGATCTTTTCCGCCTTAGGCTACTTTCTAAAACAAACCCATCCGTTTGCAATTACTAACCCATTATAGATAGACCAAAAAGAGTTATGGCACCCCCTCTCTCAGCAAAGGGCCGGTGAGGGGTCCCTGGCTCTGGATGCTCAGAGGAGGCTGAATTGTGATCTATTTGGTGGCACAGGTGTCCTTCAGCACCTAAGCTATCCCAGAGCTTTTTGGAAAAGTGCCAGGAGGGCCAGTGATGGCTCATGGGTAAAGGTGCTTGCCACCATGGCTTACAACATGAGTTTGAGTCCCAGAAGCCATAGTGAAAGATTACTGGCTCTGATTCCCCCACACACACACACACATACACTGTAGCATGCACATACCCATTTACATATATACACACATGCACACATACACTAGTGTCAGGTACAGTTTTATGTGAATACTTAAGAGGATAATCCTTTGGGCCAGCAAGATGGATTAGAAGGTAAAATCCCATAATCCCACAAGGTGGCAGGAGAGGACTAACTCCTGAGAGTCATACTCTAACCTCCACAGAGGAGCTATCCACATGAGTGTACACACACACACACACACACACACGTGTGTATACACTCATGCACACTTGTATACACACAAACACACAATTTAACCCAGGAAATCTTTGCTGTCTCCTAACATACTTCCAAGGGACAGAATTCTCCCACCCACTGTGTCTCTGCCAATATACTTATCTTGTGTATTAGAGATCTGATTGTTGCTACCAGAAATTCTATGGGAAATGCAGGGTAAACTGTTGTGAGGATAATGACCTAACTTATACTCGTTTCTGTCAGTCTTTACATAAAGATGAAATACAGGTTAACAGTTTTATTTGTCTGTCTCCAGAGCAGCATTCAGAGTAGATCCTTTAAAGACTTGTGGTTTTCTTTTTAAAACACATTTTATTTTTAATTCATCAAATACTGAGATGCTTAAACAAACAAAATCCTATGATTCTTATATGAAACTGCAAGGTAAGAACTTTCAGTCTCTATCACTTTATAAGCACAACATGAAAAGACAATCTCAGGATCAAGATCATTTTTAAAGTAACTAAATTGAGTATCTGTTTGTTTGTTTTGTTTTGTTTGGGGCTGCTCTTGTTTTAAACAGGATCTCTCTGTATATCCCTGACTATCATGAAGCTCACTGTCTAGTCCAGGCTGGCCTTGAACTCACAGAGATCCTCCTGCCTCTGCTTCCTGAGTGCTGAGATTAAAGATGTGAATTACCATACGAGGGCTGGAGAGATCATCAGGAGTTACCCAGTGGTGGCTCACAGCCATCTGTGACTTTAGTCCTGGGATCCGACACCCTTTTCTGGCTGTGTGGGCACTGTCTACATGCATGCCATGTGGTGCCCAGGCTACATCTTTCCTGGAGGATCAGAGCTCAGTGCACAGCACCCACATCAGACCACTCATGGCCACGTGTGATTCCAGGTCCTGGAGATCCGACCCCTGGCCTACACAGGCGCTTGTGACGGAAACATACCCATAAATAATAAAGTAATTTTAAGATAAATTATAAGTAAAAAGCAAAAAAGAGTAAAGCCTCTCTTAGTATTTAAAATTTAGCAGAAAGTCTTTAACTGAAAAAATGGAAACGTGCAAAATCTCCTAAGATTTTAGCAGGAATGTTTAGGTGTTGCCTCCACTGTGCACCGCGCTCACAGGAATGTTTAGGTGTTGCCTCCACTGTGCACCATGCTCACAGGAATGTTTAGGTATTGCCTCCACTGTGCACCGCGCTCACAGGAATGTTTAGGTGTTGCCTCCACTGTGCACCGCGCTCATTTTATCCTCTCGCCGAGTGCGTGCAGCACATTACAGTAGTATCCCAAGAATATATAAAGTAGCAGGAAAGCAGGCCGCTGTTTCTCTTTACCTGTTTGTACATTTCCAGTTCACTCTGAGATCTTCCAAGAATACCCATGGGCTCACTGCCCAGAGGGTTGGAATTGCAGACATGGGCCACCATGCTCTGATGAGGATGTTTGTCTTGTCATTTCCAACTCTGCCAAAAACTATCCAGCGGACTGCACACAGCACCCAAACCTCTCCGCACCTTAATCTTATTTCAGCTGTGCTCATAGCCCGGGCATCCGTCCGTAGCATGTGAATATGGGTCCCTGTTGGCTTTGCATCTTTGTATTTCTCACAGGTGGATTGAAAGCCAGACATTAGAGTGAAGACCATGTTAACCTCATGTCTAACACTGGCCCCACATTCACTTCTTTAGGGGTATTGGTTCATTTAGTAGTTAGGTAGGTTCCAGAGCCACCACTGCCTCTGCGGGCCGCAGATTTGCCCTGGGTCTAGATTGTGTCTAGAATTGATTTGCCAAAGTTTCTCATAAGTCTCTTCCACTTCTCACTACTCAGAGCAGGCCCTCTTCATCCAAGCCCTCTACCTGAAGTGGGCTGCATGGTTTGTTCCCTGCTGCGTCCTAGTCCGGCTGGGGTGGGGGTCTCCAGTGCAGGGACCCAGCATCAGTCTCTACTCTGTTGCTTCTGGATTTATTCATCTTTTCCTGAGACAGGGCGTTGTTCACCCCAGACGGAACTCAACTCCTGAATATCTGGGATCACTGGTGTGTGTCACCACACCTGGTCAGCATCACCCTTAATCAGAGCAGCCTCTGTCCCGTGTCTTAAAAATGGGTCCAAGTCAGCGGTCCTAGCTTATCTACAGCTGTAGGTGTGAACATGGTGTATTTCTGCCCTGTAAGGCTTTTTTCTGTTCTGTTCCCCAAGAGCAGTGGGTTTGTACAGCTGCTCCAAGACCAGAAGGGCCTCTCTTCCTGTGGGTATTAAGGCCTTGGTCCGTAGGTGACAAATGAAGAGGCATCTAAGTGACGCGTTGTAGCCTTTCCCTGACTAACACTGGCTCAGGAGTGTCTGTCCATCCTCATCCTTTACCCCTGTAAGGTCTGATACTGCAATGATATTACTTTCCCTTGTGTGCAGCCATGGTTCCGATCAGCGCCCATCTTTAGTACTTGGCTGAAATCTATTCAATGTGTCCTCTGTATCTACCAAGCTTAAGATGCAGGAGGCAGGGACAAGGGACTTGTGGGACCAAGAAAATGTCTTCTGGTGTCAAGTTTGTCTTAACGCCTGGAAGAAGACATGCCATGACATTTACTGAAGAAGAGCGCCCATTTCACAGTTCTGTGTCTCTGTCTCTCAGGGAAGGAAAATACAACCATGCAGCCTGCTTCGGTCTCCAGCCAGGCTGCCTTCTCCCTGATGGCAGTCGGATGATGTCTGTGGCCGCCCTGGTGGTCAACTTCTCTCAGCCTGTAGCAGGTCGGCCCTCGCTCCTGAGACATGACGAAGTGCGGACTTACTTCCACGAGTTCGGTCACGTCATGCATCAGATCTGTGCGCAGGTGAGCAGGGTTTTCTTCGCGGCAAAAGCACCAGTTGCTTCCAGTTGCTTCTTTCCTTTGGCTGCTGTCAGATCTGTCTCTTGGCCTGATTTTTTTTTTCCACAATCTGAACACGTTTGGGAAGTGGTAAGTCTGCAGAAGCACAGTTTCCCTTATACTGTCACTCTGTACTGTACTTTCACTCTGAGGTTAGCCCACCAACAAAAGATCTTGTAGTGTAGCTGCTTGTGGAGAAACAGCAGTGGCTTCCAACCTCCGAACCATCATGCATTTTCTACTGCCGAATAGCCTCAAGTTAAAAATCATAGTAACACAGCCATGCAGAGGTGCAAGTGGCAATACGCTAATTGTAACCCTGCACTGGGAAAGAGGCAGGAAGATCAGGAGTTCAAGACCAGCCTTGACTACATAGCAAGTTCTAGGCCACTTTGGGCTACATGAGAGCCAAACATAAAAAAATAAAGGACCGTGTACAGGATTTTTACCCAGGAAAAAGGTATGCGCAGTAGATTGAAACATTTCTTTAGTGCCAAAAAAAGAAAAAAAAATAGGTAAAAGAGAAGTGATTGTTGCTTGTGTGTGTTCATGTGTGTGGCGGCCAGAGGGCAGTGTGTAATGTTCTTCAGGAACTGTCTACCTTGTTTATTGAGACAAGGTCTCTAACTGAAACCTGGGGACCACTAGTTAATTAAACAGGCCACCACCCCCAGGAATCCACCAGCAAGAACCTACCAGTTTGCTGGCTTTTTGCAGTAGACTCTGGGGTCGGAGCTAAAGTCCTCGTGCTTATTCAGCCGTCACTGCCTCACCAGCCGAGCCGGCTCCAGGCCAGAAAAGGGTTCTGCTTTCCTTTTCATCTTTTGAGACAAAAATCTGATAATGTTTAGCCCAGCTGACCTCGAACACATGGTCTTCCGGCCACAGTCAGATGCTAGTGAAGTGGTGTGTGAGCTGTTTTCTGTATTGTTTTCTGAGGGATGCTGGTTAAATCCGGGTAACACCAGGCAAGCCCTCTACCACTGCACTATACTCACTTCCAGCTTACAGGAAAAATAAGCAAGTAACAGAAGATACTTCTTCTCAACTGAGTGCAGTTCATTTAACCATTTAATTTTGGTTTATGTTACAAACTTGTTAACCATTATTTACATTATTAACTTCTAATCACTTAACCTAATGTTTTAAATTATTGGTAGCAGAATTGGGTTCAAGTCCCAACACACACACACACACACACACACACACACACACACATGCACATACACACTACTTCCCATTTTAATAGAACACTTCTGGGATTGAGGTAGAAAAGTAAAAGTAACTTCCTTAACTTCAGCACTGTGGTTGTTAGATTGGCCAAGTTCTAGGTATGAATCTGTACGTAGATAAGCAAGGCTCTACCATTAGAAGGGTTGGCCTTTTATGTATTTATCAATCCATTCATTTGTTCCTCTATTCATTTATTTATGTATCTTAGTTTTTACCTGCATAAGAATGTATGTATGTATGTATGTATGTATGTATGTATGTATGTATGTATGTATATATACCATGTGTATGTAATACTCGTGGAGGCCAGAAGAGGCCAACAGATCCCCTAGACTGGAGTTCCAGACATCTGTGAGCTGCCATGTGGGTGCTGGGAATCAAACCTGGGTCTATTGTATCTGTTTTAGCCACCAGGCCATCTCCCCAGCCTTGTTTGTTTATTTTGACCTGAATACTGCTCCAGAAAAAGTCCTCAGCTTCACATTCTGAAAATTGAAAGATGAATCCTAAAACCCCAACCACACACACCCGATACAGCCAAAACAACACCACACACACCCGATACAGCCAAAACAACACCACACACTCCCGATACAGCCAAAACAACCACCACACACTCCCAATACAGCCAAAACAACCACCACACACACCCGATACAGCCAAAACAACCACCACACACACCCGATACAGCCAAAACAACACCACACACACCCGATACAGCCAGAACAACAGTTATCTGCCAGTGGGACTTCACTGTTCCTGATACAGACTCTGAGGCACAGTTCTCTCACAGCCCCACTATCTGGCGCTCGCCCTGTGTTCTTCAGACAGTTCTCCACAGCTCTGCGGTTCATATTATTCTGCATTACTTTTGATCCTTTGAGGATCACTATCAGTGGAAAATACTTTCTTGACATCTGAAAACTGATGTATAACTGAAACAAGCCTCTTCACATTGTAACGTGATGTCTATTGTATTAACCCACTCTGGTATTTTATAGTGTGGCTATTTTGGCTGTCTTATCACTTGTGTGCCTGGTGCCTAAGGAAGCCAGAAGAGGTTGTTAGGTCCCCTAGGGCTAGACTTACATATGGTTGTGAGCCACCATGTGGATGCCAGAATGTTGAACCTGGGTCCTCTGGAAATAGTGTGTCTCTCTTAAACCAATCAGTTCCCTTCAGTTCTTAGGCCTTTGGCTAACCATTCATGAACAGAATGTGTCGTTTGGATGGATGTGCAAGTACTGCCCTCTGCGTGGTCCTCTCAGAATGGAGTGTTGAGATATTCACGCTTAGAACCAGTGATGAATATCTTCCAGCTTTTGTACGCACAGGTCTGTGTATTTGCTGCTTTTAAGTTTAGAAACCGCTTGTATTGATCTCAAACACATGGCAGCTGAATAAGATTCATAACTTCTGAATTTGCCATACACGCGCAGTAGATGGGATGTCAGATGTGACACCTTGTTGTTTGGATTCGTCACTGTCACAGTCTGGAGGTTGGGTGGCCAGAGGAGCTCATTGGAGCTTGTCATGGTGATATTTAAATGTTCGGGCAGGAACTTCTAGTTTTCAGGCATGTGGATGCCCTAGTTCACAGCTTACCGTGTTGTGTTGGGGCCTGAGTTTCACTGTGGTTTTGTGTGTGATCTGCAGGTCAGTAATTTGGAAGATATCGATCGGGAGAGGCATTGCCAGTATCTGTTCCTGCTTCCTGGGGTGTGCTCTCTGTAGTCCTGGCCTTTTGAACTTCTGCAGAAGGAAGAGTAATGCCTCTCACAGTTTCATTCATGCTGATGTCTTTGTTGGTTGTGTTTTAAAAGCAGTGATGAGTTTTGAACTATAAAGAGATAATTATTTTAATAAACATCAGAATCACAATAAAGCCTTAATTAAAAGTGAAAGGGCTATAGTCAGACAAACTTCAAATAATGTGACCTGAAATAGTCTGCAAAGTAACACCATTGGTTTTTCTAAATATTTACCACTGTAAATATATACCACTGTAGAGAAACAGACCCTGTCAGGGAAGATTAAAATACATAGGGCTAGGTTCAATCCCATGTGTCCCATTCAAGAAAAAAGAAATGTGATTTCATCTTTTCAAACCCTCCCATGTCTCCATTCATAAAGTGGGGACAAGTCTGGCATAAGAGTGCACATCTTTACTTCTAGCACTGAGTCGACAGAGGCAGTCAGATCTTTGTGAGTTTGGGGCCAGTTTGATCTACATTATGAGTTCCAGGACAACCAGAGCTATGTAGTAAGACCTCATTCAAAAAAGCAAAAACGAAAAACAAAATGGAGACAATAGGAATTTTTTTTAGTATTTTTTTTTTTTTTTTTTTTTTTTTTTGGAGACAGGGTCTCTCTGTAGCCTTGGCTGTCCTGGAACTCACTCTGTAGACCAGGCTGGGCTTGAACTCAGAGATCCACCTGCCTCTGCCTCCCAAGCTAAGTGCTGAGTTAAAGGCATGCACCACCTCCTCCTTAGTACTTTATTTTGGAATAGAATATATTTTGTTTATCCTTTGATGTTTTTAATTATTTTTATAACTTTATATATAACTCAATCCTTTTAAAATCAAAACTGAAGAAGTAAGGGCAGGAGCAAGACGGAGCAGACTGTGGCCATGAGGTCAAGAAAGCACATGGGTGCTCATTCAGAAGGCTGTGAGCGAAAGACTGTGGAAGGAGACTTCATGTTAGAATCAGGACCTTCGCCTTGCTAAGACGATCTTTGACCACTTCAAAATCTCACTCCATACACAAGAACAGAATGCACTACTTACTATGCTGGGGACGGTAGGGGATTAGTGGTAGAGAAGCATAGTTAGTTATTTCCATAACTAACATTAAGATATGATTACTCCGTTAGATATAATTGCTTGGTCAGAGCAACCTGGACTCAAGCAGGCATATTGGGCAGGCTAAAAGGAAAACTGGAACTGTGTGAGGTGACAGTCACCTGTAGTTCCTACATTCCCGAGGCTGAAGCAGAAGATCACTGTAGCAAGTTTGTAACCAGCTTGAGCTAAGTGGCAAGCCGTCTTCTCAGAAACTCACAAGAGAAGTAGAAGCCAGAGCTGCCTGAACCTTCAGAGTGAGGGTGTACCAGCACAGCTGCTCCTCCTCCTCCTCCTCCTCCTCCTCCTCCTCCTCACGGCTTTGTTTGTTTGTTTTGTTTTGTTTTTGGTCTTTTTGTTATTTTGTCTTTTTTTTTTCCCCAGAGCTGAGGACTGAACCCAGGGCCTTACACTTGCTAGGCAAGTGCTCTACCACTGAGCTAAATCCCCAACCACAGGTTTTTTTGTGTTTTTTTTTAAGGCAGAATTATTATCTCTTGTGCACAATATACAAAGAATGGTAGGATAGAATTCAAACTAAGAAGTTAGTCACCTCCTCCTCCCCCCCCTCCCCCCTCCTCCTCACGGCTCTCAGTCAGGTGATCCCACATTGCTTTTCTAGTTTCTAAGTGAAAGGCTCTTTAGTCTTAGCACAGCCTGCTCCAGCCACCCTGCCCCCTGCCCTGCAAGCTGTGCGTGAGCGGCTGTGCTGCCAGCCGTCGAGCCAGTTCCCACACAGAGTCCCCATGGATGCGGGGCTTCTCTCTCAGTTAGTAGACAGTGTTCTGAGAGCAGGGCGAAGCTCGAATGACTCCAGTTCACATGTCCCTGTGGACTTTTAGAGTTTGTGACCTTGACATCAGACATGATTTCATTGAGGATCCCTTTTCTTGTTATTTTGTTTTTTTAATATGTGTATAAGTACGTACATATATGTCAACATAGAATAAATGCTAACATAAAACAAAATGTGCACATGTATAATATATGTTTGGAATTTGCTTATTTCATTTGTTCACTATGATTTTTATATATACTTTTTTAGCTTTTTAAAAGATTACTTTTATGTGTCTGTCTTTATGTTTATGGATGCCAGTGGAAACCAGAAGAGGGCATCAGATCCCTAGGAGCTAGAGTTTCAGATCGTTGTGAGCCCTCAGGACAGTCCTGGGAACTGAACTCTGGTCTTCTGGAGTCAGTCCTCTGAACCACTCAACCAACCCCTCCAGACCCTGTATTATGTTATTTTTGGTTATAAGAGAAAGTTTGTTGTTTTTTTTTTTTAAGACAAAGAATGCTCAGGGGTTTTGTTTGTTTGTTTTGTTTTGTTTTTGGTCTTTTGTTATTTTGTCTTTTTTTTTCCCCAGAGCTGAGGACTGAACCCAGGGCCTTACACTTGCTAGGCAAGTGCTCTACCACTGAGCTAAATCCCCAACCACAGGTTTTTTTGTTTTTTTTTTTTTTTAAGGCAGAATTATTATCTCTTGTGCACAATATACAAAGAATGGTAGGATAGAATTCAAACTAAGAAGTTAGAGTGTCTTGAATTTTTAAGATTCAAGGACATGCAAGCCTAACTCTGTCAAGAGAAGTAGGACAAAGGAAACGTCAAGTACTCAAAGAACCCCGTGAGAAGACGTGAGGCTGGTGTGAGGCCCAGCGGAGCCTGAGAGGAGCAGTCTTTGAGTTACCCGAGCTACGTTCTCCACACTGCACTCTTCTCACGCCTCAGTGCACCGACCAAGAGCAGTGAGCATCCCCTGGGCATGCGCTGGGCCGGCCAGCATGCCACGGGGAGCCAGGTTCACGCTCTGACCTCATGTCCAGGTTAGGTGGAACTTTTGTTTTCTTCTGAAAAGGAGCAGGTTAAATAAGTGCCTAGTTAGGACAGCATAGGTAGCCTGGAGGCAAACCCATGAAGTTCAGTTGTGACATTGAAGATTTTCCCAAATCGTGCTTCTTCCTGTCCTAGATCCTGACTGACCTGTTGAGCTGCAGGACTGCTGTGAAGACTAAGAAAAGATGAACTGTTTCTCATATCGTCTTCCAGTGATGGCTAGATATGTTGGGAGATAAAACCATGACCTGTTACCCATCTAGTAATAGGAAAGTCTAGTAGATAGCGACCACTTGTTGTTAGTGTCCTGCCCTGGTACATGAACTTCTCCATTAGCTGTAGATGTGGGGTAGATCAGACAGATTAGCATGCGGACCACATGCTATTAAACCAACAGTAGGCCACTTGGGTCAGCCAAGGTCCCTTCTCCTGAGGCCCATCATTTTTCCTAGGCATACTGTACTTACTCATTCCAACAGCGGCCTTTTCTTTGCTTGGGAATTTGTTATCATGAAAATGACCCATAGTTGTAACCAGTAAAAGGAGTTGGTCTCTTAATTAGACAATAATAATCGATAACATTTTGACCTTCGGTGTTACAAGAGCTCACATGACACATTTAGTTGTTTGTGTCATTTTACTCTACTGTGTAAGTTTAAAAGTTAATCTCTACATCAGCAAAACCCACGTTTTAAATCTGCAATGGAATATATTCTAGACATCATAATGTCTATTCAGGGAATAGTAAAACAAAGACAAACATTTAGACTAGAGAGGCAGCTCAGTAGTTTAAAAAAAAATGTTGCTCTTGGGGAGGACCCAGGTTCAGTTCCCCGTACCCACATGATAGCCCATGACCATCTATACCTCCAGTTCCAAGAGATGCAACACCGTTTACCAGCCTCCACGGACACCAGGCATGCATGCCTGTATACGTACATGCAGACAAAACACCACACACATAAAATGAGTCTTTAGAAAAAAACACAAAGGGGTTGGGGATTTAGCTCAGTGGTAGAGCGCTTGCCTAGGAAGCGCAAGGCCCTGGGTTCGACCCCCAGCTCCGGGAAAAAAAAAGAAAAAAACACAAAGAAAATTCTCATATTAGGTAACTTTGCCTCTCAAAAATCCCCATCCAAACAGAAACCTAAGCTAACCATATTTTTCTAGGCTCTTGTGATCAAAACATTTTCTGCAAGAAGTATGCTCTGAGTTGCCCATTGGATTGTTTCATGACTGGCATAACACTTAATTTTATCTGGGAGATAGATGAACATTGCTAGCCTTTATTATTTTTAACATCCCCAAACTGATCATGCTAAGAACTAAGTAGAGAATTACTCTAGGACTCTAGACCTTGGAAGTGGATAGTCGGTAGTGGTGCCAATTCAGCTATCCACTCCACAGTCCTGTGCACAAGACCCCCTCAAAGGGGCATCCTTTGGCCAGGGAATTTAGTTGTTTGCTGGAAATTGAGCTTCTGAATTTCACAGGATTTTTTTTTCCTCATGTGAAAAATATTTAATTGATGTTGCCCAAAGGGTTCACAAAGGCACAGCCTGGCTGACTTTTGGGAAATCTGTAAGCAGTCGAGCTATTTTTAGCTTTTACTCCTTCCTCGCAAACATTTCCTTTTGTTCTTTTGAGAACATTGTTGATCTGTTCATTCATTGGCAGTGTTCTGCCCCGCTAGCAGACTTAGGGAGAATAGGCCCTCTCTTCTCCATGCTGGTGACATAACCATGTGGATTCTTCTTTGTCCAATTTCAGCTCTAACTCATGAGTGACTCATCTGTTCATTCCCCCCTGATACTGAGCAGACCCTTCCCCCAGTGTGTGTGTGTGTGTGTGTGTGTGTGTGTGTGTGTGTGTGTTGCCTTTACACAGGCAAGATTTACAAAGCTTCTGATTTTGTCGTGTTGTATGTTGGTAGCTGATGGCTGATGTCCCCTTGTTTGTACTGCTAGTATCTGTTTAAAAGCTATGCATCAGAGAACCATGCCTTCCGCATTGCCGCCTCAGAATAGATAGTTGCACAGCCTAACCTTGTTTACCTCAGCCTCCTGTCAGTCTTTGAGAGATCCTCTAGTCTCAGGAAGAAGTAATGTTTCTTGGGGAACTTAACTCAGATGGCACTCTAATTCTTCACACAAAGGAGAAGGGTGCTTGTTTGGGGAGCTTTTTTGGTTTGGGGGTGTTTTTGTGTGTACAGTAAAGATGCACTAGATTAGAACATTCTTGTTAAGATTATAAGTTATAGACTCATCTGCCGCCTTCTCTGTGGCTGAGTGTCTTCCTGTTGCCATCTGGTTTCAAATCCTACGTCTGCTATTATTCTGCGTGTGCTTCAGTTGCCTTCATTCACCAACGGAAGTAATCGAATGTGCACCATACACTAATGTGGGGGTGGAGGAGCTACATGCACATGTTCATGTGTGTACAAGTGCACATTTGTACACCTGGGTGTGGAAGCCAGAGGCCAGACTCTGCTGTTGTTCCCTAGTAGTTGCCCACCTTTCTTTCTGAGACAGAGTTTCCCACTGGTGCCTGAGCCTGATACCAGGCTGGTTACCTGGCAGCTGGCAACACTTCTCATTCCACTTCCCAGCTGCTGGGATCGCAGGTGCGCATGGCACCACACCCGCTGGCGTTACAAGTGCGTCTCTACCACACCTGCTCGTTTACCTGTGTGCTGGCCATGGAATTTAGGTCCTCATGCTTTTGGAACAGAAATGTTACCAACCGGACCATCCTGAGCTTCTTGTATAGAGATTTAAGTCATACTGTTCATGTCAGAGCCAGACAAAAGAGCCCAGGAGAAGTCTTCTCTGGGTACTGGCGTTTACCTGTAATGTGAATGCAATCTTAAAGTGTTACATAGCAGAATGAGGCAAAATGCTCTCATTCTGGGGTCTTTGCCTCTTCCCCTGTACAAATGGGGGCAGAAAGTGGGGTTTGAGGGATGGGGTATGTCCTCAACAGAGGTGCCCCAATTCCAGTGCTCCTTGGACCTTTGTATTGCAGCCTTTCCTATCTAGAATCAGCACAATTATAACGTGAAGTCAAGCAGAGTATTTTGCATAGAGAGGAAGGCAGAATGTGCTGTCATTCTGACATCTGTGCCTGTGCCCTGGGCCAAAAGCAGAATGGTTATACACTGCTGATTTGGCACCCCATCTGCTGCCTTCTCCGTGGCTAAGTCCTCTTCCTGGTTTCTCCTTTGTAGAGCCTGGGGTGATGAACAGTGCTGGGATGTGAAGCATCAGGAGGGGACATGGGGTGGAGGCACGGGAAACAGGAGGGTCCTATCCTATAGCCGACCCTGTGGCTCAGTGCTAACTCTTCTCTGTTGCTCACGGCTTGCAAGTGCTCTGTGGATAGTGATGATTCAAAAACACTACCCCAGAGAAAGAGAACGGAAACAGCAGAAAACAAGCCACGGGCCTATTGTGAGAAAGCTCTGCCTTTCTGCTTGGGCGCTTTTCACAACATCACACTCAATCGAGAGTGTTTGAAACTTGGCTTTCAGAGCTCTTAGGCCAGGCCCCCTGAGAAAGCGAGTCCCTACTTCCACCACAGAGGTTTTGAACGTTGAGTGTATTGCTTCTTTCTCATTGTGTTCACATTCCCTCTCCCTCTTGCCACTCATCTATCTGCAGGCTTGCCTTCCAGGCCACTGGTCTCTGCAAAGTCTAGCTCAGGCTTCCCACAGCTCACACACACACACACACACACACACACACACACACACACACACACCCCAGTCTGGAATGTTGTAACTTAACTCTTTAACTGATTGAAACTTGAGTCGTTGAGCAACAGTGGTGAATGCCCAGAAAGGCATGTATTGAGTAAACACGAAAACCAACTGCAAGGAGGAGCTTGAGAGAGACTGTTTATCTAAGGGAAATGGTTTGCCTTCGCCCCTAACCCCAAGTGCTAGGGTCACATTCACAGCCTGACACAGTAGACAACTTTCTGCCAGTGAGCTACATAGAATTCCAGTGCTTTGTTCTCATTCTGCCGTAAGTGCTGGTGGGTCTCATTATAATTCATTGCATGTATAGTTTTGCTCATTCTTTCTGAAAATACTGTTATGTTTGCTTTCCAGACTGACTTTGCACGATTCAGTGGAACAAACGTGGAAACTGACTTTGTAGAGGTGCCGTCACAAATGCTTGAGAACTGGGTGTGGGACGTTGATTCCCTGCGAAAACTGTCACAGCATTATAAAGATGGACACCCTATCACAGACGAGCTGCTCGAGAAGCTTGTCGCTTCTAGGCTGGTCAACACAGGTATGATTGAACATTCTAGAGAACAGTAAATAGGAATTGGCTAATGCAGACGTCCTGGCAGCTCCTTCTGTCATACGTACTTTGACTTTAATAACATACCCAGGAGTGCTGCGTGTGGAGGAACACTGGGCGTGTTGGAATGGGACTGCGTCTAAGGGGAAAGTTTCCTCCTAAGTCATATATGGTCCGGATGCTGTTTTGCCCTGCTACCCTTTTGTGATGAATGGTAGTGAATCGTTTTTTCAAATCTCTGATCTTGTGGTATTAGAACACACAGTTCTCTCTCCAACGCATTGTTCAAACACTCTTAACCTTATTAGGTCTTCTGACGCTGCGCCAAATTGTTTTGAGCAAAGTTGACCAATCTCTCCATACCAATGCGACTCTGGATGCCGCGAGCGAATACGCTAAATACTGCACAGAAATTTTGGGAGTTGCAGCTACGCCAGGTATGAGGCGAGAGCACCTGAGTTCATTTATCTTGTGAGACCTCAGAGCATCCTTAGCCTTACCGGCGGGTGGAGTCCCTCAAGCTCATTTCATTCTTTTCTGCTCTCTGTAATCAGACCACAGCCTTCAGATAAGCACACTCTGCCCTAAGAGTTAGCCTGTCCAAATGCGCTTGAAGGGGAGGTGGCCCCACAGTCCCAGCATTTCAGTGTAATCAGGCGTGAGCAATTGGCCTCCGCCCCAGAGCACAGCCATTCCCGTTTGGCAGCACCTGCCTGTCCCCTCCCTCCCTCCCTGTGTGCACCAGGACTTCCCTGTGATTTTCAGTAAGAAATTGGCAGAAGGGGCATTTCAGGGAGAAACAGGAACCTCCTTCATTTCTGACTCCAGTACCAGGTCAAGCTTTTGACTGGCGTTTCTAACAAGATACTTAGTGTTTGCTATTGTGTGAGTCTAAGCTTGCTCGTCTACTTCTAACCCAACTAATATGTATCTATCTGGATGTCAACTGTAAAGTAAACTTTTTCACCTCGGCAATTGTTGCTAAGGTGAGTCAGACACTGTTATAGAGGATGTTAAGATAAGACTGGTCTTTGAGTCATTCAAGTCTTACTTCCTCACTTCCTGATCTGGAAACCAAGGAACAACATCGTGTGTGTCTCTTTGACAAAATGGCAGCCCAGTGTAGAGTCACTTTATAAATCTCTTTCGAAACACTTTGTTTTCAGGAATTATCAACCTACACAAATACCATTTTATTGTGAGTTATCTTATATATAAGAAGTGTGACAGGGGCCTTAGATACCTAAGCGGGGTGGGTTTGTAGCTCAGCATTAGAATTAGGCTGCACTTGACTCCCAGCAGCTGAGGTTTGGGGGTCCAGCAAAAAGTAGGGTTATTAGTAGAGTATTTTGAAGGCATAATGGCATCTAAGGGCTAAACCCCCCCACTCCCCCCCCCCCGAGCTACTGATGGGTGTGGACAAGGCTTCAGAAATTGTTGTTAGACATTCCAGAGCTGGGGCTAAGCTACTGACAGGAGAAAGGCTTAGAAACATCTTGGCCAAGGGTACACACCAACCAGTGAGACGCTCCCCTTCACTCTCTCCTCACAGCTGGGCCCCCCAAAGGAAGGCTAACAAGTTCACAACCCGATTAATTAGCATTTGCCATCATTCTGATTGAAGTATATCTCTTTTTAAGGCACAAATATGCCAGCTACTTTTGGACACTTGGCAGGAGGGTATGATGGCCAATATTATGGATACCTTTGGAGTGAAGTGTTTTCCATGGACATGTTTCACAGCTGTTTTAAAAAAGAGGGGATCATGAATCCAGAGGTATCGTATGGCTTTTTTTAACCCCCTTGTATTAATTTTGTAGTTACTCTCTCTCTCCCTTAGCTCCAAGTATAAAGTACTGTAATAGCTTCAGTTTCGAGTAAGAGACTTGGTAACAGCTTTTAACTTTAAGGCCTGGCATCTTCTCAAACCATCATACATCATTAAGTTTCAGTGTACAAGTGATTAACTCTTAATTCTATAGGTTTTTTTTTTTTAAAAAGAAACCTACTGTACTTTCTTCCTTATTAACATTCCAATATATTGCTTAATTAAAAATTCAAAGCCTTGTTTATGCACTTGGGAGTTTATGGCTACTAGTTTTGACATGTGCCATGCAGTGTTTCTGTTTTATAAGAGGTTGAGAAAGAAAGGTAAACTTCTTCCTGATGTAAATAGTCTCTGTGTTTTCATATTCTTTACAGGTTTCTTTGTACGTTTTCTGTGGGAGGCATCCTTTTTCTGTGGCCAGTGTACTCCACCTACTACAGAGTTTGTAACCTAAGTGCCTTTGGGGTAACTGAAGCTGCCTCATTAATCTGAGCCATTCCTTCCCAGGCACCGTGAGGTGGCTGCCAGGTGGCTGCCGGCCAAGCCTTCCTGGTAGAGACCCCAGTCTCCCTGCTCATCAGCGACTTGACTGTCAATTATGTCTGAGGCTGGTATATTTCCAGTGCGTTTCCAAGTTCTGTTTGGTTCAGAAATTAGAACAAATTACCTAAATCAAGCTCTCAATGCTTATTTAAATCAGCCAACTTGTTCTTTGGGCTTTTGTTTCTCTACTAAGTAGCACTCCTCTGCATACATATCGAAATATATCATGTATTTTAGGGTGCCATTTCCTCCGTCTCTCCCTCCAAAAAAATACGTCCAGACGAGCCACATTAGGATTCATTCCAAGCACCCCTCTCCCATCCCATGTCGCCCAGCAGGCCTTTAAGCTTCTTCCTCTGACCCTGCCTACCGGCCACCAAGTCTGACACTGACTCCTGTTTAACATTCTGACTTTGCATGCCTTCCCGAATGTCCAGCCCTCCATCCTCCACTGTCTTGTGTCGAGATGGTGCCCTCAGTAGGGTCTTCTGGGAGAAACTGTGAGTCATTTACTTGCCCGGCTGTTGAGTCATGCTGGCCAACCCCAGCTGGCCCTCCGGGGCTGCTCTGCAGCCCTGCCCCATTCTCTGTTGATTGCCTTCCTCTTAGCCCCCAGCCTGTCTATTTCACAAACTGCCTCTGCCCCTCTTTCTTGTTACCCCATCCCCAAGCCTCACTACATAATGCAAAGTGGCATCAAACGAGTGGACCTCTCCTGCATCATCTTCCCTGGCCCTGGGGATTGCCCAGTCTCAAAAGTAGAGGGGTAGCCTCTCAGCTCCGCCCCCCTTCTCACATGTATTCCTTCTGTGTGTCGTACTTTACATGGATGGTTTCTTTTAAGCACACGCCTGCAGTCCCAGCGTGTGGGAGGTAGAGGCAGGAGGATCAGGAGTTTACAATCATCTTTGGCTACATAATGAGTTCAAAGAGATGAGCTTTATGAGGCCCTGTTTTAAAAAAACAATATTTTTTAATTTGTGCCCCTCAAAAATCATACTGTTCTTTAAGACCCCATCCAAAAGCCATTCCTGGGGCTAGAAAGATGGCTCAGTGGTTAAGAGTATATAGTGCTCTTATAGAAGACTCGGGTTGGGTTCCCAGCCCCCACTTAATGTCTCATAACCATCGATAATTCCAGTTCCAGGGGACCACACCCTCTTTGACCTCTGCAGGCACCAGGCACACGTGTTATATACAACCATGCAAAGAAGGAAAACACTGATGCACATGAATCAGCTAGGAACATTTTAAAGCACTGCTCACTGTGAACTGCTGTAGACGGTCCAGACCAACGCCATCCCCTTCCACCCTCCTGGTGAACTCGTGAACCAGAGCGTGTGGGAAAGGCTTTGGTAAACCTTTGCTTATGTCTGCATTGCTTGGTGTAACTATTACATAAAACGAGAGTAATCTTTGCAAAGGATTTTACACAAAATTTTAAAACTGTAGTTAGAACAAAAGCACACCAAAATGCCGATGACTCTGGGTGGTGAGATATTACGATTTAGCATTTCTCTCCTCCTCGTGCAGGAGCTCCTTACTCTACACAGCGCACAGATTTATGAAGGACTCAGAACATTCTAGCTTGTTGTGAGGTGTTTGGCTTTTGGTGGTGGTGGTGGTGGTGGTGATGATTGGTCTTTTTGAGACACTTTTGCTCTGTAACCCCAGCTGGCTTCAAACTAATAGCAATTCTCCTGCCTCAGCTTCCTGAGTGCTGGGAACCCACAGCAACCCCAGCAGAAACAGTGTTTGAAGGAGAGCAATAGTGGCTTGGGAAAGGTCCAAGTAGGACATATTCCTGGCTGCTGTCACCTATGAGGCTTCCCGGTGCAAGCATACACCCCGTTTGAGGTGAGCCAGCCTCTGCCTTCACTCATCTGGCTACATCTCGGCCCCCACTGCAGTTCTCAAAGCAGCAGCCAAACTCTAGACCCCAGCGGCTTTCGTGCTGCTTGCACATCCTGCAGAAGCAGCCCGCCATCAGGCCTCTCTGTGCTTCTATAGTCAAGCTCCGAAGCTTGGCGGCCGGCTCCACTGAGTTTCCAGATGCTATGGCGGCACGCAGGGGGTCCACTTCTTGTGCAAGCAGGCTGCTTTGAGTTTTCAGTTTTCACCTCTTTTTCCTTCCCTTTCAAACGCTGTGAGGAATCCTGTCATTTCTCACTGCCTTGCCATGACAGCAATTATGGACCTGACTCGAGAAACCGAGGACGGGGAGGCCCTCGCCCTCCGCCTTCGCTCTCTTCACTGCCTGTGCAGATTCTAGAACCAGCTTTTTCAACAGCCATGTGACCCCTCCCTTTCCTGTAGTGAATGCTCTGTTTGTTTTTCTGGGGTGGCTTCCCTTTGTTTTGTTTTGCAAATATTTACTCTAGCACCTGACTTAAGGAATACAAATATTTATCAGAAATTAAACATTCTTGGCACAATCCCCCAGCCCTATGAAAAGGCTTGCATTGTCCCACACCTGCTGAGACAGGGCAAAAGAAGCACCGTTCTTCAGCACAGTACACCAGCACTGCAGACGGTGGCGTTACTTGGTCTAGGTTGCCTTTAGTTTCACACAGAGGTTGGTTCCGTAAGCAGAGTAACAATAGGAATTTTTATAGTATAAAGCAGGCTGTATTTGGTCTGAAGTCATGAGAATCATCCATCAGTCTGTCAGTAAGCTCAGTTGGCCCAAGGCCTCGCTCCCCAGCGTGTTCGGAGCATTTTGAGAAGGTAGCTGGACATGTAAGGAATCAGTCCCGAGCCCTAGAAGGGCTTGATCAGGAGGCCACATTGGTCTCACTCTACAGAAGCGCATTTCCAGGCTTTCGCTTGATCATGTGCTGTCCTGCACAGCCTGGGGTCTGCTCTGAACAGCACTTCATACTCTGGCAAGCAGCACTGCCGAGGGTGTGCTGCTCACTGGGAAAACAAACACAGAAGGGTCAGATGTCAGCCTGCAGCCTTCAGGTTACCAAGTAGCAGTGCTGACTATCTCACGGTGCAGTCGTCTCCCTTCTGCTCGGGGAGCTCTCTCCAAGTGTCCTGTTGCAGCCTCAAACCCTGCTACCTGTGTTTCCCTCCTAGTTTTTCATATTATTCTTTCTAATGAGTAATTACCACACTTTAGTTATTTAATAGCTTATTATTTTATCTCTAAATTCAAGCTTGGGAGATGGTTTGGTGGTAAAAATCTTTACAAATATGGGCAGTTGGCTCAAAGGCAGTGCTGTTGCTATGCCAGAATTGTCTCCCTCTCCCTTAGAGAATGTCAGAGCTTTATTTCTTGCATCAGTAAAGGAGAACAACCAGGCACTGCTTTAGAAAGAAATACTGAGAAAATCAGGATGGTTTAACTTTGTGTTTTAGCCTGTGGCGTCATGGGAAGACCTTACACTCGATAACATACATGGCAGAGTCATGTTTGAACTGGAAAGGGCCTGCCTGATGGAGAGTTCAGTATTAGAGTGCCAGCACTCTTTAAACTCAGTTCCTGCTGGAGTGGGCTGCTCCGGAGGATGGAGGATGTGGGATTTTTCCCTCCTGTGAGGGGATCCTTCACAGAGAGATGACTCTCCTCTCTGCCCTGGCTCCTCTGTGTTTCTGGGCAAACAATGCTCTCTGTTACATCTGATCCCTTACCAGCCTTGGGTGTTGCCTGATAGAAGAGACAAAAGGAATGGAGTTGATTTTATTTCCCCCGGCAGAGTCTGACTGTGCACCCAGGATGGCTTTGAATGTGTGCTCCTTTAGCTTAAACCTTCCCACTGCTGGGGTTGCCTGGGTGCCACGCAGTCAGCTGATTTCTTTGCAAGTCCTGAATCCCAGCCAGTGTGGGAAGTTGTTCTTTTGTCTTCTGGAGGGGCTAGGACCTCCAAAGGGCTAGGTAAGCACTCCATGCTGGGCTACAGGGCTTCACCTCTAAGGTTGAATCTGGGCTGGACTAAGCTGCCCAGTCTAGCCTGTCAGCCTGGTAGCCCAGGCTGCCCTTAAAATTGTGATCCTCCTGCCTTGGCCTCCCAAATAATAGGATTCCATGCCTATGCCATAAGGCGTGACTCCCCCCTCCCCTCCTTTTTTCTTTCTTTCTAAAGTAGCCTTCTTTGTGGTTCCTTATGTTTTGTTTTAAGACAGGTCTTCCTGTGTAGCCCAGACTAGCCCCAAACTCTCCATTTCCCTATATTGGCTTCTCAAGTACTGGGACTATAGGTGTGGACCACCACACCCAATGCCTAATTATCTATTTCTTATCTCCTTTTCTGGGTCAGGAGGCTCCCATAAAAGAGATCGCTTTGTTCACCTTTGTGTCTCCTCTGCCTTAAAGTTGTATCTGTCCTGGACCTTATTCTCCCCGCCCCCGCCCCCAATTCTTCCACTGACTTAGCCATCGAAAATGCGCTGCTGCTAGGGCTGTTTCTCTCCTGCCCACTCCCTTGCCTTTCTGTCTTTACTAATTGGAAGTTGGTATGAGATTTCCAGGAAACCCTCAAATCAGACAGTTCCTCCTGCCTTTCTTCTCCACTCCTCGTGAGAACCAGCACAGCCTTCCTCTCTTTCCCACCTTGTTTTCCTCAAAGGCATTTGGTCTTGCCCTCCCTTCCACCCCACCCCCACCCCCAGATCACCTCACCCTCAGTGAAAACCCAGGGTGTGCCACAGGAAGGGCACTGAGAGCCATGAAACATCTCAAAGTCCACTCTGCAGACAGGTGGGGACTATACCAGGTGCCCAGATGGCCTCACTTGTCCTGGGCAGGGCACTCACTGTGCTCCACATGGGAAGGAGACAAGTCTGGCGCTGCTCCTGGAGTGGCTGGGTTGAAAGGCCACGAGAAAGCTATTGTGTATGCTGCCTCAGGATACAAAGCCAGTGGGAGGCAGTCCACTCTCCTTCCCATGTTTTCATAACTGATAACTGGTGAGCATCCTGCATAGGGTAATTACATTTGCTATTAAAATATTGCCTCAGAAGGTTTGTACTCTTGTATAAATGAAGGCCTTCTCTCTCCTGCTTAATATTCTTCCTGAATTATCTGTTCTTTCTCACTGATAGTGGAGCTGCAGTCTCTTGTGTTTTCTTTTAGCTTTATTAGAAGACACAAGTAATTTTCAGGAAATGTCAAAGCAAGAATGCAGTTATTTCCCTGCTTAGATAGATAAGTAAGTGCTTAGGGGTTTGGAGGGTAGGAGTTATCAAATCCCACTCTGTGTCTAACAGCCTGGAAGATATAAGGACAGCACATTCCCATTTTATAGATAAGGAAGAGAAGGCCAAGTACTCCATAGCTAATGCATCAAGCCACAGTTCAAGCCTGGGTGTGACTCCATGGCCTGCCTTGCCTCAGGAATCCGTGGAGTTAGAAAGGCCTTCACAGTACCAAAGATACCTGAGGATTCTAAACCTCTGCCCACTGATGGATTTCCCTTCCTAGGGGGCTGATAGGATCTGACTCTGCAGTCTTCTAGAAGAACTTTGAGCTCCTCTCCCTGCCTCTCTGACAGGTCAAGTTTCTTTCTTGTGTAAACACCACTGAATGGCTGAAGGCCAGCATTCCCTCACCTGTGGGATGTCGCCTCCCATGCTTCTCATTCTGAGTACGGCACCTTCTTAAACACTAAGACTCGCTCAGCTACTTTTTTATCCTTAACGAAAGCTAGGTCCTGTTACCAAAATGACTCTTAAACTCTTCTCAAGGCTTCAGTACAAGGGAAATGGAACTATTAAAAGAACATTGCCCTATAATTGAGGAAATTGAATCAACTTGTTTGGAAGCATAAGCAGAGGAAGACTGAGCTGTGCTGAGCCACATGTTCTGAGTCTAACAGTGCCCTGCTCTGACAGGGCTCTGCAGGGAGCGGCCTGAGCCATCTTCCCAGTACAGTTTCCCATGCCTGCTTCCCTTCCCATGAAACTCCCCTACTAAACAGAGCAGTTGGTGGAGAACTTTGTCAGATATTGCATCTTGGGTGATGTCTTAATATTTCGTTGTTTTTCTGTAATATTTGATATAAATTTGTTTTCAGAGTTTTACTATGTAGCCTTGGCTGGCCTAGAACTTGCTATATAGACGAGGCTAGCCTCAAACTCAGATATCTGCCTGATTGTGTTGGTACTACCATGCTTTGTAAACAATGGTACATATAATATACAGAGCTTGAACAAGGAATATCTGTGGAAAAATACTAATTACTGCCATGTGTAGTGGACACACTTGTAATCCCACTGCCTGGAAGGCTGAGGCAGGAGCATAAGAGTCAGAGACGAAGTTAGACTTTATAATTCCTGTCTCAAAAATAACAACAGTAATAGTAATGGGCCATCAAGGATGTGGCTCAGCTGGGTAAATGCTTGCCAAGCATTCAGAGGCCCCTAGACTTATGTAGAACCCAGGAACTGAATAAACAAGGTACCATGGGGCTGCTTGTTACCTCAGGACCCATTATTGAGGGTATGTCATAAATGTGGGTTCGTTATCCTGTGTTCTCTGCTATTAGTATATATTTTAAGTTTTCATTAATATAAGGTTTAAATATTGTTATAATCCAAGAAACCTCACTTGCATGGTCTGTGATATTCAATACCACTGTACCAGAGAGCACAGGCCTTACTTGCTCTGCACACTAACGCAAGACAGTGGTCAGACTGAAACACATTGAACAGTGAGGGAGGGGAAGGAAATGGGGGCGTGTTTGGACTAAGGCGTTGCTCCTTAGAATGACGGAGCCTATGACAAGAACAGCCAGTCATACCTCAATTACTGTCGGAGTGGTGATATTACTGCTGACCACATTAAAAACATTTTTTAACTTGTTATTATTTTCTTCAATGTATCAAAACAGTACAAATTAAAGCAGCCCCAAATCCTCACTGACACAATTACTAAGAAGTCCAGGAGCCGTGGCTGCAGGTTCTTTCCTTACGATGCTTATAAATAAAGCGACAAGATTGCCGTGCTCCTCTCCGGCAGTGTACAAGCCTGCTCTCACATCCCCCGAAACGCCATCACGCTCAGGCCCTGGGTAGCAACACAGAGCTTTAGAAACCTGAACTGAGGCCGATGCAGGTTTGCTGTCAGTAAAACCCAGCATCAAGACTCAATGATACATAAAACTTCACATGCTGAGTGGAGCAGTGGGAGTGCACACCTTTAGTCCCAGGCAGAGGCAAGAAGATCTCTGAGATCGAGGCCAGCCTGGTATACGGAAGAAGTTCAAGGACATCCAGGGCGACAGAGAGAAGCCCTGTGTGTGGAGGGGTTATATATTGAAATGATAACACTGTGTTGCAATGGAGTTCAAGTGACGCACCCCCTCCTCCAACCTCCCTCACAGCATGGAGTACAGGTGCACACCACTGTGTCCTGCTTGAATTGTTTACACAGGTCGTTATGGGTTTCCTGAGACTGGAGAAGTGTGGCTCACTTAGTAGACAGAGTGCTCGCCTGGCCTGCACTTGACCTGAGCTCAATTCCTGGTAGAGCATGAAGCAGAAGCAGTGCTGTGTGCCCTCGTTCCAGCACTGAGGAGGGAAATACAGAAGGGTCAGAAGGCCACAGTCATCCCTCGCATAGCAAGTCCGAAGCCAACCCGAGGCCCAAATACATTAATTTCTCTTTTAAATGTTTTTATATGTTGTTGATTGAAAAGTTAAGCATTATGTTATAATTGTATTGGCCTGGCTGCCTGAGAACTTAAGCAAACACTAACTTTAATGCTTACTCCTTCCTAGAATTCATTAAATGTGAGAATGTCGAATGTGAGCTTGCATCGGGCGTGGCTGGACGGCGTGCAGCTGAGAGCAGCTATAGTATGAGAGCCATAACAGAATCACCAACTTACCTAAATGTTTTGAGGGGTTTTTGTTTTGTTTTGAAATTTTTTCCTGTTACCAACATTGCCTGGTTCTTAGGTATAAACTGTAAATGTTAGTTACCTGTCAGAGCAGCAAAAGATCACATGGCGCGGTAGGGCATTAGCTGGGTTTGCTGCTGTGTAACTTGGTGGATTTTACTCATTTATTTCACATGACAGTTACGCCTCGGAAGGCTGTAACAGGCAGGCTCTTGTTTTCAGTCCAGGCTGGTGCTGCTTTGGTCTCTGGTAATTCTCTAGTTCTTCCTGTACCCAGAAGGATTACCAGTGGTGTTGGTCAGACCATGTAATCAGTACAACGTGAGCAGCACCCATTAATTTTATATGCACATCCAGGACTAGGGCTGGTTGAGCTCGTTACCAGGACAGTGGAGGCTCTGAGGTGACGGAGCTGTTCTCTGTGGCCGAGCAGCAGCTGCTCTCTTTCAGCTAATCTGTGCCTGTGTTTACGTGAATAAACACAAAGGAACTGTGGTTTCTCTTAAAGTTCCAGACTTCCATCCCCAAAGACTTCCGTGATTCCACTTCTGACCCCTCAGAAACGCTTGTCACTTGACCATCCATAAGAATGTTGCTCAGGTGTCTTTGTGTGTGTGTGGTGGTGGGGGGGGGTGTTTTGTTTTGTTGTGAGCCCCTTATAAAAAGACCTGAAGCAGTTTGACAGCAGCCATGTTCCCACTTCAAAGCACATGTCTCTGGAACACTCGCTCTGCTAACCCTGCCGGATCGCACCGGAACTGGGCTAACGGGCAGTGGCAAATTGTGTTCTGTTGGGATGTTTGGTGTCCCTGCCTGCTTACGTTGTCAGCTCACAGCTGAGAATCTAAGGACAGGACACAATAATATCAGACAGGGAAGACCTGAGGCTCCAAATCTCTAGCTACAGGAAGGAGGGAGCAAGCTGCATGTGGGCAGAAGAGAATGTCTAGACTTGAGTAAGGCTGAAGCCCCCTTTTCCTCACCCTCACCTCTCCTTGTGTCTGGGGATCTGGGGGATTGCTCTGCCCGTGAGTTATTAGGCATGATGTTTTCTTTTATTAGGTTGGAATGAAATACAGAAACTTAATCCTGAAGCCTGGGGGGTCCCTGGACGGCATGGACATGCTCCAGAATTTCTTGCAACGTGAGCCAAACCAAAAAGCATTCCTAATGAGTCGAGGCCTGAATGGTTCGTGAGCCAGGGATCCTGGGAGCTGTCCATGTCTGGAGGACAAGTCAACACCGTCATGTGGTGCCGGCCTGGAGACTGAAGAGAGTTTTACAAAAGAAAACTTAGATTTCTATTGATTTGCTTTTGTTTTTTAATTTTAAAAATTATACAGATGTAAATGGAATTATAAATACTGTGACCTAAGGAAAGACCAACTAAAAATAATTGTACTATAAAGTTTCATAAAAATGGATTTGATTTCTTTTGATAAAAGTTTCATATGAATGTAATTTGATTTTTTTTTACAGTTATAATCCAGATAATATAATGTAAGAGGGCTAAGACATTTTAAATTGAATCACATACATGATATAATTTGATCCTTCTTATATCTTGAAGTTTTATACTTGTGATCTCTGGACTGATAAATGAATCATCACATTCTCTCTGGTAAATATTTCCTCAGAGCCCTGTGTCAACCTTGACCCTCTGCCTCACAGCCAGGCGACAGTCTGCCTGCATGTGTCAAGGCCAGCAGAACATGTTTCAGTAGTGTTTGTCTTTTGTAGTGAGCTTCGTGATTCTCAGTTTCCTATCACAATTATATTCCTCCTCTTGGATAGTTTTTTTTAATTTTGTTTTAACTGGCCATATATGTGTGTGTGTGTGTGTGTGTGTGTGTGTGTGTGTGTGTGTGTGTGTGTGTTACACTAGAAGCTCAAATGTCAACTCTTCTGTTGCAGTCACAGTGAGAAAAGCAGGTAAAGTGAGAGGAATTCAGGTATCCTTTGGGTTCTCATTCCTTTTAGTACTTGCTGTGTATTTTGCTTATATTTTTTATTTTGTTTGTTTGAGGTACCATCTCACCATGGAGCCAGATTGGCCCAGAACTCGTGGTAATTCCCCTGCTTCAGCCTCCCAAGCCTCAGGACCCAGATGTGAGCCACCACACTGAGCTCAGTTCTCTTGTTTCTAATCAGGATTCTGACCTGGCCTCCCTGAAGGTGACAGTGGACCCTGGAGTCACAGTGTGGTGGACCCTGGAGTCACAGTGTGGTGGACCCTGGAGTCGCAGTGTGGTGGACCCTGGAGTCACAGTGTGGTGGACCCTGGAGTCGCAGTGTGGTGGACCCTGGAGTCACAGTGTGGTGGACCCCGGAGTCACAGTGTGGTGGACCCCGGAGTCCAGTGTGGTGGACCCCGGAGTCACAGTGTGGTGGACCCTGGAGTCACAGTGTGGACCCTGGAGTCACAGTGTGGTGGACCCTGGAGTCACAGTGTGGTGGACCCTGGAGTCACAGTGTGGTGGACCAAGTGCCCGGGGGAGAAGAGAGTGGGTTGGAGTGGAGCGTTGGAGAGTGGCTGCTCCCAGTGTTCCGTGGGCAGCTGAGCTGTGGGGAAAGCTCTTCAGCAGCCTGCTTTGCATGGAGACTGTTAAGTGAGCCTCCAGATCTCTAACTCCTTTTATTAGGTCTAAGTTTCCAGAGCCGCAGCAGGGCAGTGAGCTCACAGCCTAGTGTAGCCCTGGGAGGCTTCTCACAAAGGAAACCGGGTGGGATTCTGGAGAAAATGTCGGTGAACTGTGACCGCACTTTCCACTGACCTTTGAGCTGTTTCTCAACACATACCTGAAGAATGACTTTGCTGGCAGGCAGCGAAATTAGAGCCTGTCTGTTTGTTAGACCAAGTGGACTTTGTGTTAAATAAAATATTATGTCATGTAATAAAGTTATACAGAGTACCAAGAGCCTTGCACAGCAGGAAAGCCCTTTGTTCGTGTAGTTTGATTTGATTTTGCAGTGCTGGGCATTCAAACCTCCAGCTTCTTCACCCATGCCGGCAAGTACTGTGCTCGCCCCAGCTGTTTTGATGGTGGTGGTAGAAACCTCTGGAAGATTCTAGATTCTCACATCTGTCCCCACCCCCATTTTTTCTACTTTCAGACAAAACAAACAAACAAACAAAAAAACAACAACTCTCTTCTGCTTTCTCTAGTATTGCCCAGAATGTCTCTTTCAAAATGACTTCTGTCATAAATCTGACTTTCCTTGGAAAAGCTAATAGCCAGTGTGTGAAAAGCTGCACACAATAAAGTTGCATCATTGTCCATGAGAATGAGCTCACACTACTTTTGTGTTTTAATGTTAAAGCTTGTATCTGCAAGAGAGCCACCCCAGTGCTGTGTGCATAGGTGGATGCCTCCACACTCTACTTGGGCTCTTATTTGGCTGAATATTCCTGCATGTTCCATTTCCTCAAATTATACAGGTTTGGTAGACCTGTTCAGCTGTGTTCTTTCTCTCTTCTCAAGCTTTTCCGCCCTCGATTTTCTGATACCCAGAAGCTGCTCTAAAATGTTCTTCCCATGGTAAGATGTCTGCACCGCTTGTCATCAGAGAAACTGTCTGCCTAAGAAACTTTTAAAGAAAGTGCTCACCAAGTCCGTCAAGACACTTGGTATCTGTGTTGAGAGGACACACCTTTGTGGTTGAGAGATAAGACTGGATAACTGTTCAGTCCCCAGCCAAAAAAAAAAAGAACCCAAAAAAAAAAAAAAAAAAAAAAAAAAAAAAAAAGACTGGATAACTGGCTAAGTGGATTCCTAGCCATTGAATAAAATATTCAATAATATTTTATTGAATTTCAAGTCAAAGAGGGGGAATTTCAAGTCCTTTAGGTAAAAGCAAGAAACTCCACTCTAAAGTATTAACTTATAGTAACAGTTGGGATAGTTATATATGAACATATTATTAAAATTAAAAGATTCCTCTACTAGGACAAACAAAATGAAAGTAATCAAATCCCATTGTTGGGTAGAGGTAAAACGTCACTGGGATGGTGTTACTTGGCAAACAAAAGTCTTGGCACTTTTCTGGCCAAATTTCAGTAGCAGCTCACTGTTTAACACATGTAGGGAGGGGCCGTGGGAAGCTCAAAGCCTTTGAAGATCGAAAGTCCCTCTGGATCCCAATATGGTTACCCCCATAGAATGGGCTACCATGATCCATCCTAGGAACTACATTTTCAGCAGGCTTGTGTTAACATTACAAGTGTTTGGGAAAGCAAGAGTTTGGTGATGACTTTGAAAATAGCCCTCAAGAGGAAAATTCACCTGGAGAGTGAATTCTCAAATGAATTCTCATTGTTTAAAATACTTGCACAATATGGGAGAGCTTATGTCATGGCTAATGAGGTTGGAGCTTCAAAAGCTACAATTAGAAGATAGAAGACCAGGTCAGTATGAGAAACAGCGCCTAACTGTTGACTGAGACACTTCCTGCTGCTGCTGGGAGTGTTCATAAAGAACCTGTGTTTTCCATGGGTGTCATAGAGCTCTCCTCCACAGGTGAGGTTTCCTTCTGTGGTGATCAGAGAAACATAATTGGGTGAGAGGTTCACGGTCTGTGTCTTAGTGCAGTAAGAATTGGGGATATTGGTTACTGGATAAAATACCCTCTAGGCAAACATGAAGACCTGAGTTCAGAACCCAGTCATCTACATTAAAGCCAGGTATGGCAGGAGACAGCTACTGCTGTGCTAATCCCAGTGCTGGGGGAGAGCAAATAGACAAGCTCAATGGCCAGCCTGGACAAATTGATGAGCCCCAGTTCAGTGAGGAGGACCGGGCTCAAAACATAAGAGGAAGATAAACAATACCAATCTCTGGCATACACAAGTGCACATGAATGTGCACTCACACACACATAGAAAAGACATTAACACGATGTAGCTTCCCTCGTGACACAGACAGACCATTTAGAGTTATTGTCATCTGTAGTTAGCCTGCATAGCTTCCATCGGAGCTTCTCAGTCTTCCCTGGAATCTGACATCATAGTTGATGTTGATGGTCCACTTGATTGATTCAAAACCTCTAGTAGATTAAGGTAGCTTCCAGCTGTGTCTACAAAAAGATTTCCAGGGTGGATGAAGAGAGAGAAGACTGCTCAAGCCTTGTAGCCCCTTGGGAAGACGGAAGAAGGAAACCCCAACAGCAGGCCTCTGCTTCCTGATGTCCGAGGTGTGAGTTGCTCTGCCCTCCCTTTCTCATTAGAATGGGTCATCTGAAATTATTGTTGTTCCCCCCCACCCCCACGTCTTAGCCCCTTCTTTGAACTTTCCTGTATTTGCTCACAGCAATGAGAAAGTCGGTTTGTAATTAAGAATGGGAGACTTAACAGTTATATATGACCAAATAGAGGCGAAAGCTCTTCAACACAAACAAAGGTTACTCTTCTTCCCTTACAGAGTTTAAACTCACCCATACTGACTCCCCACACAGCTGATTCATGGCACATTGCACCCTGCTTGTCCAGCCCTCCACGCTGTTCCTGGCTCAGCACTCTTGCTCATGCCCCTCCAGTCCTCAGCTGAGGGAAGAGTTAGCAGGCATTATTTGCTAAGCATCCACTCGGAAATTACCTTTGGCATGGTCTGCAACAACTGAAATGTGTAAGTGAATCCTACGTTATACATGCTCGAGGTCCTAGGTTTAATCCACGGCACCAATTAATTGGTTAAATTATAAAAAGGAATAACTTTATAGCTGAGAGAGGCACCTTTCTACATGAAAAGTCCTTTTTCAGACGCAGTGAGTTTCTAGGGTATGAGAGAGATGAAAGAAAGCTTTCATAGAAGAAAAATAATAGAAATTTTAAAGTAAAACAAAACAGTCAAAGGGGTAGGGTAAGAGAGGCCTTGTTGGGAAAGGCTCAGTGCGAGTGGGAGGGTGTGAAAGGGTATTGGGTTGAAAATAACCAAATATACGTGTGGTGGTTTGACTAAGAATGGCCCCCAAAGGCTCCTATATTTAAATGCTTAGTCATTGGGGATTGGCACTATCTGAGAAGGATTGGGAGGTGTGGCCTTGTTTGAGTGGTTGGGACCTTATTGGAGGAGTGTATCACTGGGAATGGGCTTTGAGATTTCAAAAGCCCCTGACAGACCCAGTTCTCTTTCCCTGCTGTCTGGGGATTGGGATGTAGAACTCTTAGCTACTTATCCAGCACCGTGCGTGCCTCTGTACCTCCAAGCTTCTCACTGCAATGATATGGACTAAGCCTTTGAAACTGTAAGCGAGTCTCCGATTAAACACTTTCCTTTGTAAGAGTCACCTTGGTCCTGGTGTCTCTGAACAGCAGTAAGACGGTGAGTAAAACAATATATACGCATAAAGTTGTCAAAGGAAACATTTAAAATGGATCTAGAGGTTTTCCTCTCTGTGCTTGTGTATTCTAAAGGTAGAATCCCCCCCCCCCCATGTTGGGGATTGAATTTAGAGCTTCACATCTTAGGTAGGATTACCATTGCTATGGTAAAACACCATGAAAAGAGAACAGGGTTTGTTTGGCTTATGCTTCCACATCACCGATCATCAAAGGAAGTTACGATAGGGTCTCGAGCAGGGCCAGAACCTGAAGGCAGGAACTGATGCAAAGGCTATGGAGGAGTGCTACTCACTGGCTTGCAGGACCACCAGCCCAGAGACGGCCCTGCCCACAATGGGCTGAGCCCTTCCACAGCAATTACTTGTTTTTAAAAAAAAAAATGCCTGACAGGCTTGCCGACAGCTTGATGTTATGGAGTTTTCTCAATTGAGGTTCCCATGTTTTAAGAGACTCCAACCTGTGTCAAGTTGACATAGGACTAGGCAGCACCTTTTACTTATTCAAGACCAACGATGATTACTGAGCTATATCCTCAATCCCTAAACCGCATAATTTCTTAAATCTAAAATCTCTGATTTGCTTGACGAATAAGGCAGAGGGTGCAGATATCCTATGATTTCCCTGAAATTATGAACCATATTTACATTTGTGGGAAGATCTCTAAACAGAAAAAATAATAATAAAACTACCAATTTAGGCAATTTGTTTTGAACTTCTGTTTTTTAATCCAAAGACTATCCAACACCCAGTACACACTGGCCCTAGAACTGATGGAAGATGAAAATGACAAATCCTCACCCTGGTGGGGAAGGCAAATCATTCATAGTGCGTTCAAATAAATTATAGTACAAACGTTGAGTATGAAGCATTGCTCTCTCTCTCTCTCTCTCTCTCTCTCTCTCTCTCTCTCTCTCTCTCTCTCTCTTTTTTACTTAAGCCTAGTTTATTCCACAGTCCTGTCATGCCATAGAATTTTAAGTGGTTACCATGCCATCTGCCACCACTGGCTTTTCTAACAAAATGACTGCTCCCCCTCCCCCTTTTCCATGGTTCATGGTTTTCCATGCTGGTTAGAGTCCACTCTGAGTACAAAGGGCTCACAAATGTTCACTGAAAACATTTTGTGATCAAAGTGTTATAAATCAGAGGGACAATAGAGGGTTCCTCCCTGACTTTGGGGGTGTTATATACCCAAAGACCAGCGAAGTCAGAAAAGAGGTAGTTAAGACAAGCAGTTGTTCAGAGGTTGTTCAGAATTAGTCATGATTCCTTAATCCTTCCTCCCACCAATGTTAGCAGTTTCCGTTGCTGTACGAGTCAAAGGAAAAGCACTCCAATGCTTCAGCCCCTCGTTGCCTAGTACCTGTGACTTCCTTTATGCAAATAGAACCTTATTAAGCAGGTCAGTGACCAGTTACAGATGCGTAACAGTTTCACGGTTCATTGCAATGATAAAAACTAAACCTTAAATGCATAGCCCATTTCCTTCTGTTTCTTTAAATTGTAATTTCACGAAATGCCTTGGTTTTGTCTTTCAGATGTGTTCTTATTTCCTATAAGCAATAATTTAAACCTTGGAAACAATTTACATACACCACAACTTGAAAAAGATGTACATATGTCACAACTGAAATGCCTTTAAAGGGGCGATGTGAAGAGTGAGTTTCCCTCCCACCCTTGCCTCCCAACTGTCTAGTTCTCCCCCAGAATGAATGTATCGCCAGTAATCTACATCCTTCTGGAGATTCCTTACACATAGACAAGAACATGTCCTGGCCCTGGCCCTGCCCTCCAAGGCAGCACCTATCCATATTTTTCTCTAATAGTGTTTAGGGATCTGCTTTTTAACCATGGTTGCCTACTATCCCGTGTGTGTGTGTGTGTGTGTGTGTGTGTGTGTGTGTGTGTGTGTGTGTGTGTGTGGTGTGTATATGTGTGTGTGTGCGCGTATGAGTGTGTGTGTGTGGTAGTGTAGTCATCTTTGCTGATGAATATTTATATTGTCTCTGCTAGCTTTTTGTTCTGTTTTACTTTCAGTATTGAGGAGGATCAGCTCTGAGGCCTCTCAAGTGGTTGGCAAATGTCTTCCCACTGAGCTGTTTTCCCTGCTGACCCTGTTTCTAGTCTCTGGACATTTTATATAACGTTGTCAAGGTTATTTTCAGAGATGCATTGTTTTCCACATCTGCCAGCTTATCTGCTCGATAAATTCTGAAGAATGTAATTCCTGGCTCAAAGGATAGATATTCTCAAATGGGAGCCATATGTCCTGCTAGTATTTATTACAGTTGTTTAACACTGAGTAAGTAAAAATAAATAAGGAAAAGTGGTGGTTAGAAAATAAAGGCCCAGTCCAGTGTGATACCCTTTATATTGCCTTCCTCTTCTGTTGGGTGACAGGAGAGTTGTGGGAGTGGTTGCAGGCAGGAATGTTCTCTCTGTGTTAATGATCGGGTAGGTCCAAGAAGGAATGTCAGACTTCATCCCAGAACAAAGCCGACATCAGTGCCTTTGTGTGCGTGACAAAGTGGAAAAAGGCAAAAGATGTATTTTGTCATCCTTGTCCCCAGTCAGACGCCCTTCTGTGGTCTTAAACATTTGTGTGACTGACCAGTGGGACTTGTGACACACAACGCGATCACTGTTCTCAGCGTTCACATGGCCCAATAGGCCTCAGCTTCCATTATAAAATCTTTAGCCAGACACTGTTTGCTTCTGTTTTGTTCAGTTTGTGTTCCAGTTAGCCAGTGAATTTCCATCTGGGATCAGGTGGCATGAAAGAATATCCCGCAACTATACCTACTATACCTTTCCTTCTGTACAGTCTTGTCACTGCTCTGAAGGCCTTCGGACCTAAGGAATGGAGCCTAAGAATGAGGGGGGCTAAAGTCTCATGCAATAGCCAACTTTCATCAGAACCTCAGACAAATATCCTGAGGGTAAGAGGAGTCACCGCGGAGCGTGTACAGTCACAAAGCAGCATGTGGCAAGCAAGCCACACTAGTGGCAAAAACATGTTTTTCCATAGAGGCATGTAAACAACAATAGCCAGTCTTAATGACTAATCTGTAGTAAACTCGCTCCTATCTGCTACACCTGGGAAGAGCACAAAAGCACATCCCAAGAACAATTCTGTTTTGAAGAAACTGAGGTCACAAGACTCTTGTGTTCTTGGCGTTTCTCATAAGCACTCAGAATTCTCTTCACGCAACTCCATTCTTGGACCATGTTCTGACAGAGTCCCCGATTGGTGACATTTTCCTGAGGTCATTTGAGGTGATGTCTTAGGGTTTTACTGCTGTGAACAGACACCATGACCAAGACAACTCTTGTAAGGACAACATTTAATTGGGACTGGCTTACAGGTTCAGAGGTTCAGTCCATTTTCATCAAGGTGGGAGCATGGCAGCATCCAGGCAGGCATGGTGCAGGAGGAGCTGAGAGCTCTGCATCTTCATCTGAAGGCTGCTAGCAGAATACTGGCTTCCAGGCAGCTAGGATGAGGGTCTTAAAGCCCACACCCACAATAACACACCTACTCCAACAAGGCCACACCTTCTAATAGTGCCACTCCCTGGGCCGAGCACATATAAACCATCACAGGTGACCAGCTTTGCAATGTCCTTTCTAAACCTACCTTAGTTTGGGGAGAACAGAGGCAGCCTGGCAGTGTCTGTTTAAAGGAAATGTCAGTTCCACATTCAGAGTTCCCATTGCCGCTGCCCACGTTAGTCTCATCACCACTTAGTAGATAAGCTATGCCCTAGGATCTAATCAGCCACAAGGCATACCTCCTTCTCCCTCTCTCCTGTTCCCTTCCTTTCTCTCCAGAGTTACAGAGTCATCCACACACAAATGGATGGTTTGAGAAAATCTGCATGGACACAGCAGAAGTCTGGGGCAGAAAATGTTGTTGGTGACACTCTACATAGCAGATCTTTTTTAACTGGAGAATGTGAATGGGGTGGGGCTCTTTTACCCAACACGCCAGTTCCAAATAGCAATCAGCATCCTGATGCCTCCGGGCAAAAGAGAGACTTGGAAGAATCCGGTAACACAGTTCTGACCGTTTGGGCCGAGGCTTGGGGTTTGGCTCAGTGGCAGAGTGCTTGCCTAGGCTCCGCCAATGAGAACAATTGCGCTAAATACGAAAGAGCTCTGTTACCTTTCGTAACTCGCCAGCCCATTGTGCTTTGTTTTGGTTTTTGTTTGCATATCGCTCTGGGCCTTGCCTGTACTGAACAGGGCTTCTACCACTGAGCTACAATGCCCTGTCCGTTCACATTTTGAGAGGCTTTCACTTTGTAGCCCAGGTGCCAGAGGACTCTTGACGCCCCTGCTGAGTCAGCCTCCTAAGTGCCATGATCACAGACCTAGACAACTGTCCCCTTCAACCTGTCATGTCACCTTAAATTCACGTGTCTATTCGTGGCTGTGCGTTTTTGTGTGTGAACTAACATACGCCACCGTTCATGTGCAGAGGTCAGAGAACATGTGGAAGCCTGTTCTTCCTTCGACCACGTGGGTTCTGGGCATCAAACTCAGGTCATCAGCCTTGGCAGCAAGTGCCCTTATTCGGTGAGCCATCTCTACAGCCCCCAACCAGACGTTTTGTTTTGTTTTGTTCTTCCACCTCTTAGCCAAGATTTACTGAAAGCAAAAGCACACGCGCCTGCGCACAGGAAGCGAAGCGCCCAGAGAGCGAAGCGCCCAGAGACAGACTTCCCAGGAGAGAAAGCGACCCAGAACCTAAAATCCTTTCAGCTAGTTTTTTTTCCTTCTTAACTGATTTATTTTTGTTTCATGTGTTTTTGTGTTTTGCCTTCATGTATGTCTGTCTGTGTGAGGGTGTCAGACCTTGGAGTTATAGACAGTTATAAGCTGCCATGTGTGTGCTGGGAACGTGAACCTGGGCCATTCGTCTGGAAGGGCACTCTGTGCTGTTAACTGCTGACCCGTCCCTCTAGCCCCTCCCTCAGCTACTTTTAAGTAAAATAAAAAACGCGTTCTAGAAAAAGTCACACTGCTCCCTTTCTGTTTCTACTTAAAACATGGTGGGCCAGAAAGGCCGTCTTGTTTTATAAGTGTGGGTAACTAGTGTTAAAACCTAAAAGGACATAGCCAGTCCTGTCTACCTCACAGGTTTCCTGGTGCCTGTCAGAATTCAGGTGGGGCACGTTAGAAGAGCAACACCCTGTTTCTCTGGTGCCGATGAACAAAATGTCAGCTTGCCAGCTGCATTCCATTGGGGTAACAGGAATGAAGTCAGTACACTAAGAGGGGTGTTCTCTCGCACTGAAGACACCGGTTCTTGAGGGTTAGGGCCAGTGATTTGGCAGCTCTAGTTCTGGGGAGCCACTCGAGGAAACTGAGGTTCTCTGGAACTTGAAGAGTCAGTGAGGTTGGTTGGAGGCTGAGGGTGAGCACTGGCAGGCTAGTAGCTGTGACCTAGGGCAGGACTCCCAGGAGAGCACTGAGGATCGGAAGAAGGATCCTGCCAGCCTGGGCTACAGAAGTGAGTTCCAGGTGAGCCAAGGCTGAAGGTGAGACCTTGTCTAGGAGAAGAAGAAAAAGAAGAGGAGAAAGAGGGAAAAGGGGTCTTGGCCCAAAGTAAAGCAAGTTTCAAGTTTTTTTTCCCTTTTATTTCTTCCCTAGACAGGGTTTCTCTGTGTAGCCCGGCTGTCCTGGAACTTGCTCTTCTAGAGGAGGCTGGCAATGACCTCAGAGGTCCCCCTGCTTCTGCCTCCTGAGTGCTGAGATTAAAAGCGTCAGCCAGCAGAAGTCTTTTTTTTTTTTTTTTTTCATTAACTTGAGTATTTCTTATGTACATTTCCAGTGTTATTCCCTTTCCCGGTTTCCGGGCAAACATCCCCCTCCCCCTCCCCTTCTTTATGGGTGTTCCCTCCCAACCCTCCCCCTTGCCGCCCTACCCCCAACAGTCTAGTTCACTGGGGGTTCAGTCTTAGCAGGACCCAGGGCTTCCCCTTCCACTGGTGCTCTTACTAGGATATTCATTGCTACCTATGAGGTCAGAGTCCAGGGTCAGTCCATGTATAGTCTTTAGGTAGTGGCTTAGTCCCTGGAAGCTCTGGTTGCTTGGCATTGTTGTACATATGGGGTCTCGAGCCCCTTCAAGCTCTTCCAGTTCTTTCTCTGATTCCTTCAACGGGGGTCCTATTCTCAGTTCAGTGGTTTGCTGCTGACATTCGCCTCTGTATTTGCTGTATTCTGGCTGTGTCTCTCAGGGGCGATCTACATCCGGCTCCTGTTGGTAGCCAGCAGAAGTCTTAATCTTCAAAAGCACTGTAAGAAGATGCCTATCTGTTTCTAGAGAACTTCTGTCAGAACTTCTTACCCATGAATAATCGAAAGTGTCACTGAACAGAAAGCTCATAGCTTAGGTCTGGTGGTGCACGCCTGTAATCCTGGTGTTTGGTTAGCGGAAGCAGGGGATTGTCCGTTTCTAGGCCAACCTAAACTATACAGTGAGATCTCATCTGCAACAAAACAGGCAGAGGGAGGGAGAAGCCTCATGAGACTGCCCTTACCTCTGTGGGTAAATGCATGTGTAGACAGATTTCCATGTCGCATTACCAAAATTAGCCCTCATGGGAGAAGGGGAGAGGGACTGTTCAACAAGCTTGGCGACAGTTGACAATATTTCCAAGCTCCACTGGTGGCTCCAGCTTCTGAAAGCTCAAAACCAGTATAAAGAAGTCTCCCAAATCAGAGGATTCTGTCTTTGATCTTGGAGATGTTTGCATCTGGCACGATTCCTCCCTTGAATATTTCTTTGTGACCCCAAAGCTCACTCTCTGCCTCCTCCCTTTGGGGTAGTCTCTTATTTCTGCCACTTAGAGCAGAGGAAATGCACTGTTGTTGTGAGGATTCTTGTTGACCAGAGACAGTGCAAAGAGAAATGAGGAGGAAGCTGAAATGCTTACTCTCTAATCCCATCTGGGTTCCCATCTCAGCACTCACCCCTCCCTCTCTCCTCCTCCCCAGCTCCCTCTCTCTCTCACCACAAGATTAAATGTTCCCCTTGTCCGCAACCAAAATGGAAATATGGTCTCATGCTTGCTAATTATCTTTCCATTCTCTCAGTCATTAGGGTGTAAATTCTGATTTAGTGGCACGGCCTTTTCCCCCAAAACTCTTTGGGGAGCTTGCTGTAAGCGTATCCAAGTGCTGGAGAATCTCAGAGGTAGACACTGTGTAAAAATAGAACGGAGCTTTGAGATGCAAAAGTGACATCATTCAATATTGTCGTCTCTGTATTCCAGGAGAAGTTCAAAGACTCTACTGGACATGTTGCCAGATGCTAATTACTCTAACTGTACATTCTTTTAACTCTTCTGTTCTTGGAGTTTCTCCAGTGGAAAGAGGGAATGTATCCCATCCTTCATACAAAATACAAACATTCTGATCACGTCAGATGGTCCCCATGTGAGTGAGGAAGAACAAGGTGCTGCTTGCTTGTTTCTCCAGTCTAGAAAGAAGACTGGCATTCTATGTATTTGTCTTTATTTTCTCTTGTTCTTCGTGTGTAGCATGCAATCGAATATATTTCAAAAGACAAAACAGGCAAACTTAAAGAATATCACAATGAAGAGGTTTATAATCGCTACTGTAACCTTCCACCATAGAGAAAAGAAAGATACTTGCCAATGTGCTGTCATGAAATATGCTCAACACCGTGGAGAGTTTCAAATGCATAGGGAGTAAAGAAATCGGTGTCCTACTGGATCGACAGGTAGCCTGTCTGTTAACAGGAAAGACAGATTCACTTAGCAATTCCACTCTGCAGCAGGGGCCACCTGCTAACGTGTTTATAGTAGCCATCTGTAGAACAGCCCAGAATGTACTAGGTTCATCACAAAAGGCCACGTGTACACGCGACAGAGACCAAAGCTGCATCGCAATACAGATGCAAAGACTGATGCAAGTAAGGAACAGCATTAGCCAGAAAGTGCCACTGCAGGCGCAAGTTCGTAAGATTATCCCTTATCCAAAGTGCGCACGGGTGTGTGTGTGCATGTGTGTGTGTGCGTGTGTGGTGTGTGTGTGTTTAAAATGGTACTGTTCATCTTTTCTGGGTCGGAATGTAATAATATAAAAATATCGACATAAAAACAGACACTGAGTTCAACAGTGTGTGGTTTCCTTGACTGAAGGAAAAAGGAAACAGGATCAGGCTTGATACCCAGAAAACCACAACTACAGTTACAGTTTTATGGTGTGTGTGTGTGTGTGTGTGTGTGTGTGTGTGTGTGTGTGTGTGTTTCTTTAAAAAACCTAGTACATGAGCAAGAAGATAGGTCATCTCAGCTAGGAAAGTGCTTGCTGTACAATCCTAACGACCTGAGTTTGATTCTCCCACCCCAGCGCATGGTAGAGAAAGAGAACCAATTTCTGAAAGTTGTCCCCTGGCTTTCTCCACATGGCACTGTGGCATGAGCGTGCACGTGCACACACACACACACACACACACACACACACACACACACACACACATGCACAAAGATGATGATGATGACAAGAATGATGATGAATAATTCAAAGTAATGAAAATACAGAATAATGTTAAAAGATTTCTTTGAACCTTGTTATTACTTGAAACATTTTAAAATAAAAAAAAAACACTTCTGAGCATCAATCATGCAAAACCCATTCATAAATACGTCCAGAATAATTTATTAAAGGGCATTTCTTGGATACTCCTATAAAAGCCAAAGCAAGCATCCTAGCCTACTGAAAACTTGAGCCAATTGGATCACAGCATGAGAAGCACAGAGCTGCGTCATCTCGGCCACGAGGTAGCCCTGAGCCCTCTCTCCAGCCCTTGCATCTCTGTGCAGCTTCAACAGAGGTGCATCCTTGGCCTCAGGACCCTAGCTTAGCCTCCCGTGTTGGCCTAGACTCTTGACTCTGCATTCCCCAGGTCGTGGTGTTTGACATTCAGTTTCACTCCCTTTGTCTTTGCAGACAGAAGCCCAAGTTTCCAAAGTCACCTCCAGGCAATGTATGCCAGAGTGTATCCACGTAGGCCATCTCATGTCCCCTGCCCATAATAGATTTGGAAACAAAACAGGAAATGACCTGGATAGTGATGACTGAGGAGAGATTTACTAAGGGCTTCTAAGGAAGGAGTCCTAGTTTTCGAGAGTAAGCAACGGAAAGAACCAGTCTCCACATCGGGCCTGACTGTGTATCAATCGATTTAAAGGCCAGAAACCAGCAGCTATGGAAGCAGTAGGCTGAAAATGAAGCCAACCTTCTTGAAGGGAGGAGCTGGAAGAGCAGCAGAGAGACATTCAGTGAAGCTAGACCACATCAGTGAAGAAGGCCTCACCTCCAGACACTCAAGAAAGGGAATCCATGCGGTGTTTTAACCAGCAGTGGCTTCAAACCTTCCAGCTGTAACATTCACGGATGGTTCCAGTTCCTCGGCTCTACATCGAGATACAGCTCGTCAGACTTCCAGACACCTCAGACCTCATGCAAACAGCAGCAATAATGAAGAAGAGGGAGAGGACGAAGAGAAGAGCAAAGTAAAGCAGTGTACATGAAAGTGTGTAGACTACAAGCTGCTGTCTACAGGCAAACCATAGTAAAAACCACTATTGAGCCTGCTATATAAAGCTTTCTGCAGTACAAGCCTTAGAAAATATAGTCGCCTACCTTGTTTATCTTAAACACTTCCAGAGCTTTCTGCAAATTTGCAGATCATTTTAAACATATAAAGTGATTGTATATTTTTAGCAGCAGACAGGAAACCCCAAGCAGTACATTTCTATTCAACCGCGGGAGGGCAAGGCTGTTTTGACTAGCCATTTATATGAAAGAGGTTAAAACATGTCTGCCCATAAAATATGGTCTTCTTACTTTAAACCTGCAAATATGCTGAAATCTTTCTGGTGTCAGAATTCCCACATGTAGAGGGCTTTCCTGAAGGGTAAGGAGAAAGTCCACGGCCGTACTCAGAGCAGGACCTGTGGCTCCCAGCAAAATCACAGCCAATCTTTCCTTGGCACTGCACTCCAGAAACACCAACCAGTTATGTTAAGAACTGTATTCTTATGTTGTCACATGTACTGTTTTTGTCTTTAAAATAGTTTTGCTTTGGGGAAAATGTTTTATTCTTTTTTTTTTTTTTGTTTTTTAATTGAAACAAGGATTGAAAATCTAGCTCACCTGGTAAAGTTCTCCACACAGGTCTGACTACAGGAGTTCAAATCCCCAGAACCCATGGGAAGGTATAGAGTGAGATGCAACTGCCCAGTGCTGTCCTTTGACCTCCACATAAGTGCCATGGTGTGTGGACATGATACACCTCTCTCTCTCTCTCTCTCTCTCTCTCTCTCTCTCTCTCTCTCTCACACACACACACACACACACACACACACACACACACACACAGGTAGATAGATAGATAGATAGATAGATAGATAGATAGATAGATAGATAGATAGATAGATAGATAATTGATAGATAATTTTCGTTAGGAATTCAGATGGGCTGAGGAATAGCTCAGCACTTCAAAGCACTGGCTGTTCTTCCAGAGGACCTGGGTTCAGTTCCCGACACCCACATGGCAGCTCACAACCGTCTGTAACTCCTGTTCCAGGGGATCCGACTCCCTCACACAGACACAACAATGAGACACAGAAAAAATAAAAATAAACAAATTATTTTAAAAAATGTGTTAAGGTCAGGTATGCATGCATAGGCACGTGTATATATGTGCATGCACATGCACAGATCTAGCCACATAAATTTCATATATGCACATAGAGATTGCTTTTAGTAATTCGAAAGGAAAATGGCTTTTTTTGTTGTTGTTTTTATTTATTTGAGACAGGACCTCACCGTGTAGCCCTGCTGTCCTGGAACTCACTCTGTAAGCCAGGCTGGCCTAGAAATCACAGCAATCCTCCTGCCTCTAGACCTCTCTACCCGCTCACCCATCTTAGCGCTTTTTTTTTTTTTTTTTAAGAAATTTCCTATTTTTCAGTACCTATAATATTTATACTCCATAAATTCACAGTAAACAAATGTATGACTGTGCATTTGAGGTAAACACCAATAAACAGAGGTCACAGCCTCATTTATACATAGGAATCAATGCTAATCCCCAACCAACTGAAGCCTATTAAACACTGTATTCCAGGCACCTTACATAAACTCCAGAGGCAGGTGGATCTCCCTGAGTTCCAAGCCGGCCAAGGCTTCAAAGTGAAACTCTGTCCCAAAACAATAAAACACAAACGAAGGTACTCTCTGCCCCACATTCTAACAACTCCCCATTAACATTCAAGGTAAGAGTCTAAGTTTTCAAAGATGGTGGGGCCTGGCTATCTATCTATCTATCTATCATCTATCTATCTATCTATCTAGCTATCATGTCCTATCTATACACCCACTTGGCCCCTGTTCCCTGTTTAACTTTCTCTCTCTCCCACTGTTTCTTCTCTCCAGGCTGTAACACCCTCGTCCCCACCTGACCCCCCTCCCCATTTACCTTTCTCTGTCACCCCTACCCCACCCTGCTCCCCATTTACCTTTCCCTGTCACTCCCACCCCTACTCCACCCTGCTCCCCATTTGCTTTGCCATGTCCCCCACTGTCTCTTCTCTCCAGCTACATTGATTTCTCTGAGTTTCTCCAGCCACGCACACCACAGGGCCATTGTTTCTGCCGTTTTCTCTCTCTAAGGTCCACATTGCTTACATGCCCACTTTTGCGACATCTCAGCTCAAAGATCACCTTACCGAGGAGGAGCTCCCCCTCCCCCCAGCCTCTACCCCCTCCATCTCACTCAGAACAGGCTCCTCCCCCACCTCTAATCACTTCCCTCTCTTAATGTAGCATCAATCGGGTGCTGGTACCATGTACTTCATCTTTATATATTTTAATTCTCCATTTCTGCCTAATAACAACATCTCCATCTGTTGTGTTCACTACTTTATCTCAGCACCCAAGTTAGTTGACCTGCGCTAGCGAAGAGAGTGACTTGAGTGGGAATGAGTCACGTGAGGCTGCTGCCATCTTGAATTGGGGCTGTTGTGGTTATCTACTCGAGGACGCCGTGAGCTCAGGCCTGTTAGCACATCCTCACACGGAGTGAGAAGGCTCAGGAGTCGTCCATCTGTCCCCAGAGGGTTCATAAGGAATAGACAGTCGCTTGGAAGATGAGACTCTGAGGTGTAGCCACTCCTCATTTGCCCTGTAAGTTACCCTCATAAACTCCACAGCTTATTATGGTAAACTTGGATGGCTGGGGGGTGTGTCTGTCATTGTCCTTTTTATCTAGCGTGACCTAAAACAGAGTCCCCAGGAAAAGTCATGCAGCAGAGATAGAAGGAATGTGTTCTATGTCTTTATTACTTGGATGATAACATGGGTCTCTAAGTTACTTAAAACTCGTTGACATATTGAAGGCACATGTTATATTGAGTGCAAATTATAACCAAATGAAAGGATTTTTTTAAATTAACAATTGTACTGAAGGCCCCAACATTTACAAGGTAACAAACTGTAGTTGGAACTCAGATGTATCTGGCTCCCAGATCTTTGCATCGGTGCACTGCACTGCCTCCTCTCATCTCTAAATCTGTCTTCAGATCCTAGTGTCTCTAGGACAGGCCAAGCATTTCTGGCGAGGTCTTTCTTGTTTTCAAGATCTTAGAAACATGAGACGGTGCGCGCGATTGGCAAGCATCTCTCTCCGTCTTGCAAGTACAGCGTGATGCAAGTAAACGCTGTTTTCTACTCGAGTCATTAGCTCTCGGGCTCAGATACCACCAGGCTGACAATCAGTGGCACCTAATTGATAGGACACTCAATTTCATCTGTCACCTTGGGCAGGTTAGTTAGTCCCCAGGAGGTCCCTCAAACACTAATCCAGGTTTTGCTGCATATTCAAGGTATGGCGAACATCTGCACTGGACAGATGTTAAGAAAGGAGATTGTGCTGTGGACTGAGGGAACCAGACCCTGTCAGCTAAAAGGTCTTCCGAGCAGATTTGAGGCTTCCCTAAGTATAAAGAAATTCTGCCTGTGAAAGTGTGTCAACGCTGGCCTGTCCTTCCTGATGGACCGTGTACAGGTTTAGACTTTACCTTCCTTGACCCTAGATTTGCACAAACGAGTTCTACACACACACACACACACACACACACACACACACACACACACACACACACCCTTCCTTCATGGTTCTGAATATCTTCAGAAATTGAAATAACCTCGTGACTACTTGCTTGTCTAGCATTGTCTGTGTGACTATTTATCATTCTGTCTGCCCTGGTTACTGCGGGTTATGCAGAAGTCTCTAAAACTCTGATACATCAGTGAGGGTGCGAGCAAGTTTAACAGACACACAGTTATATGTTTGTTCAGAGGGGCTGGTCTCAAATTCTCAATCCTCCTGCCTCGGACTCCCTGGTGCTGGGCTTACGAGGCACGCAATGCCGCGCCACCCTAACAGTGACTGTGACTGAGCAAGATGAGACTGCAAAGTGAACAAGAAATGGAAGGCCATTTGTGTCCTGATTTTATTTGGCGGTGGGAAGGACACTGCAAAGAATGAAGAGTGTGTACCTCCATGTCCTGGGTTCTGTCACAGGTTCTAACCTGGCGATGCACGCAGCCGCTACCTTGCCTGTGTCTGACCCGGCAGAGGCCAATGCATGTTTCACCCCTCAGTGCCAAGCACAAATGTGGCATGGCCCTCTCTGGTGCCAATACTACTTCATATCTATCCAGTCCCACCCAAGCACTGACTCTCCACCCGGGTTCCACTGTGGTCACTGTAAGCATAAAGAAGACTTGGGGACTAAGAAGCAAGTGCTCCTGTCAGGAGAACCGAAAACTGCTGCCATTCCTGAGAAGAGAAAGGTACACATTCTTTTGAGGACATTAGCCATGGTGGTTGAACTCGATAGAAGGAATGACACAGACTAGGGTCACAGAGGTAGTGACGGAGGGGGGGGTCATTGGATCCAGACCACCTCTGAGAGCTTCTGACTGAAGCTGTGGTCTCCAAGGAGAGAGAGAGAGAGAGAGAGAGAGAGAGAGAGAGAGAGAGAGAGAGAGAGAGAGAGAGAGAGAGGCTATTTTATTATGCTAAGGTGTCCAAGCCAACACATGCCAACCATTATCCCACCGTTTCACCAAGTCTATCAGGGATCTGTACCATCTGGAGAAATGAGGGTCACATATAAATAAATATAATTGGATTGAGAGAAATTAGGAATTAGAACTAATTCCTATGAGTTTGGATTAATGTCACTAATACCTTTATGTAGGCTAAACCCCGAGTAACAGATTACAACTTTAGATAAATATGTCTCCTGCTTTCTAAAGTCTATAGTTTTTCTGAAAAAAAAAAAAGCTAGATTTTTCATAGCAATGACAGAAACAGATCTTTATGTAAGAAACTAATTTTTAACTGAGGTAAGAGCAGTGCATGATGGTCCGCACCTCTAATTCCAGCACTGAGGAAGCAGAGGCCAGTGGACCTCTGTGAGTTCCAGGTCAGCCTGATCTACATAGTGAGTTCAAAGCGATCCAGGATTACACAGTGAGATCCTGTCTCAAAAACAAACACAAATAAACTGAAATAATTAACATATGGGACTGGAGAGATGGCTCAGCAGTTAAGAGCATTTGTTGCTCCTTCAGAGGATCTGGGTCTGATTCCCAAGCACCCATATGGTTGTTCACAACATAACTTGAGTTCCAGGGGATCAGAAGCTCTTCCAACTTCCCTGGGCATCAGACACACACATGGCATAGATACATCCCTACACATTGAAAAGAGTAGATCTAAAGTTTTAAATGATAATGCATAACATAGACCTTGTCCCTTTATCTACCACCTAGTTCATCGGTCGGACATGAGAGCGTTCATCCACTGAGCAACTGTGGTCACCTGGAAATGGGCAGTGACCTGTGAATGAGCGCGATGAGCCTTCTTCGTCCTGTAAGATCGTTCCAACATAGAGTTGGCCATCCTCTCCCCTCAGCCTCTGGCAACTACCACTCTCCATCCCGTCACTGTGCATGGGACTGGCCCAACTTCTCCTATCTGTGGGGTCACACCATACTTGTCCTTTTTCTCTTTTCCCTTAAGTCTCATCTATGTGTATCATGTATCAAAATGTCTTTCCTTTCTAAGGATGAATAATGTCCTTTCAGATAGATAACCTTCCTCCCACCTCAGGTGCTGGAGTTTGAATCCAAGAGTTTTCAACATGTCTGTTAAATGATCTGCCACCACAAATATCCTCCCCTCCTCCTCCTCCCTCTCCTCCTCCTCCCCCCTCCTCCTCCTCCTCCTCCTCCCCTCCTCCTCCTCCTCCTCCTCCTCCTCCTCCTCCTCCTCCTCCTCTTCCTCCTCCTCCTCCTCCTCCCCTCCTCCTCCTCCTCCTTCCCCCTCCTCCTCCCCCTTCTCCTCCTCCCCCTCTCCTCCCTTTCTTCTTTTCTTCCTTCCCCCCTCCTCCCCTCCTCCTCCTCCTCCTCCTCCTCCTCCCCCTCCTCTCCTCTTCTCTCTCTTTCTTTCCTTTCTTCCTCCTCCTATCCCCCTCCTCCTCCCCCTTCATTCCCCTTCTCCTCTTCCTTTTCCTTCCCCTCCTCCTCCCCTCACCCCCTCCTCCTCTTCCTCCTCCCTCTCTTCCCTGTCCTCCTCCTCTTCTCCTCCCTCCTCTTTCTCCTCCTCCTCCTCTTCTTCCCCTTCCACTTTCTCCTCCTCTTTTCCCTGGAAAACAATTGTTTAGGTTAGGATATCTTAATTTTTTCATCCCAGAAAATCTATTTTATAAGATGATTTCTTTTAAATCTGCCCCAATCCATCTGATAAGATCCTAACGCCCAATAGAGTCAGAATCTTCAGGGTGCCTAGGGTCACAGGGCTGGTGCCTGTGTAAGAGGCAGCAGGGTTCCCAGACTTACTCCCTGTCTTCCCCGTGAGGACACAGGAACCATCCACAAGGGAGCCAGGAGTAAGCCCTCTCAGGAACCAGCCGCCTGCTGCTTTGACCTCTGACTTCCAGCCTCTGCAATATGAGAAACTTTCTCTGCTAAGTTGCTGTAGAGGCTCAGGCAGAGCACAACACCTTTACCTTACCATCAGACAAGTTGCTTGTGGCTGAGGTGACAGTCAGGAAAGTGAGTCCTGTGCAAGGATGAAGACTGGAGTTAAAATCCTGAGCACGCATGTAAACATTGAGTATGGTGGTTCACACCATGCCCCCGTGCCCTGCCTTCCAGTGCTGGGACTCGGGCAGAGACTGGGGGATCCTCGTAGCTTATTACTCAGCTTGCCTAGGCAAATCAACGAGCCCCAGGCTCACTGAGAGAGCCTGTGTCAACACTAAAATGAGAGCGATCAAAAAGACATCTGACATGGTCCTCTGATCGCTGTGCACACATGTTCATGCCCACTGGCAGTCATCCATATCGTACACACATACATGAACACATATGCACAGTAAAAAGCATACATACTTGTGGGATAATCTAGAAACATTAAAAAAGAAGTTAGGTGTGATGTCTCAACACCTCTACTCCCAGTGTTCACTAGACCAAAGCAGAAAGACTGCCTAAAGTTTGAGACCAGCTTGGTCTATATAATAAATTTATGGTAGCCTGGGCTATAGAATAAGATCCTATGTCAAATAAATAAAGAAGGAAGAAAGGGAGAGAGGAAGGAAAGAGGGAAGGAAGGAAGGAAGGAAGGAAGGAAGGAAGGAAGGAAGGAGGCCGGGCAGCTGGCCACATATGGTGACACAAGACTACAATTCTAGCTTCTTGGGAGCCTGAGGCAGGAGAATCTTACATACCTTTACATGCTTCTCCCTATGCCTATAAACAGTATTTACAACCCACACCACATACACTGCTTTCTTTCCCTGTCCAGTGCTGGGTATGGAACCTATGGTCTTTGCCTGCTAGGCAAGCACTCTATCACTGAACCATATCCCCATCTAGCCCAGACTATAGATGTTCTTCTGTAACCTTTTCTTCACAAATAATACAAAAACAGAAACTTCCGCTGAACAGATAAACCCTAATATTCCCCTGAGCAGCCTCCTGGTGACAGTCAGCTGGGTGGGCCTTTCCGTGCATCTTTGACGTTGGTCTGATTCATTCATGGAGACGATTTTCCAGAAGTCAAAGTCCTGGGCTGAAGGAAATGCATATTTAAGTTTTTGATAGCCTGTATATGACCAAATTACCTTCCAGAAAGGCTGAACCGATGTGTGCTTGTGCCATGCGTGAGAGTGCCCATTGCCCTGTGCACTTGCCAAATCGGCATGCTTTCAACAGCCGTGAAAAAACAAGTTCTTGTCAGCTTTTCCCCTCTGAATCCTGTCAAAGTGCATGACGTGGAGCTAAATGAGAGGAATATCATGTTGACATCCCGGAAGGTGTTTTGGTCACTGTAACGTTTTATCTGAAGCACACCATTTTCCCCTCCAAGCAAACGGGATAGATAGGGCTTCTTCTTCTTCTTTTTTCATTTTAGTACAAGTTCTAGGAAATAAAACCCTAAGTGGACTAATTCCTTAAAGACAAAGTGTCTTTGAAATGTAGAAATTATTCAAGCTAAGTGTGCCTTGGGCTGATAGAGGACATGTGTGCGTGCGTGCGTGCGTGCGTGTGTACTTATTTGGTTGCAAAAGTGTCTTCTTTTGTAAAGAGGCAGAGTGTATTATTCTGTAGTCACCCTCATGTTGGGGCAGCCTACTCAACATTGCCCAGAGCAGAGGAACATTTTCTCAACTCCATTTTATATTGGAATCCTGTGGGGTTTTTTGGTGTTTTTTTTTAAATTTATCTATCGATCTATTTATCTATTTATATATCTATTTATTTATTTACATCCCAAACACTGCTCCCCCTCCCAGTTCCTCATTGACAAATTCTCCCTCATCCCCCCCCTCCTTCTCCTCTGAGGAGGTAGCTGCCCTCCCCATAGAGTAGAGCAGCCCACCCCCCATTCCCCCACCCCCCACCCCACCCCACCCCACCCCCACCCCACCACCTATTCCCTCTTCCCCGGCTCATCAAGTCTCTGCCAGATTAGGTGCATACGCCCACTGAGGCCAGACAAGGCAGCTGTGGAGACTGAGCTGCAAGTCTGCTACATATGTGCAGGGGGTCTCTCATCCTAGCCCATGTATGATATTCTTTGCTCAGTGGCTCAGTCTCTGAGCGTTCCCAGGGGTCCAGTTTAGTTGACTCTGTTGGTCTTCCTATGGGGTTCCCTTTCTCTTTAGGGCCTTCAGTCCTTCCACCAACTCCTCCATAAGTGTCCCCAGCCTCTGTCCAACGCTTGGCTGTGGGCATCTGCATCTCTTTCAGTCAGCCGCTGGGTAGAGCCTCTCAGTGGACAGTCATGCTAGGCTCCTGCCTGCAGGGATGACAGAGTTTAATCCTTTTCCTTAAGTTGAGCAGTAGTTAGCTGGGCGTGTGGTGTGCATGACTTCCCAGATACTCAAGAGACTGAGAAGGAGGACCAAGGGGTCCAGGCTTCAGGGCCAGTCAAGGCAGCATGACCGCCTTGTAAACTCAGAAACAGCAACCACAACAAACGGGCTGCACTTCATCACGGTCGCTGCGAGGTTTTCCTTCCAATCTGCCTGTGGGTGACTTCAGTATTTCAATATAACATGTCACCAGAACTTAGATGAAGGGGAAGAAAATTATACGACCAAAGCCACTCCTTTTGAAAAGCGCAGAGCAGAAGGACGCTCAGTTCAGTTGTCACTCCTTGGCCACACAAGTTAAAGCGCAGAATTTAGCTAAATGTGCTGCTTTTTGTTTCTCCTTTGACAACTGTGCAAATGAAACGTGCTCTGTCTTCCACAGGAATACTGGAAGGACAGGAGGTCCCAGGACTGAATTCTGTGTTTGAAAAATACGTGTGCTTAGCCAAACATAGCCAGCCTCTCTCTGCCTGCCCCGAGAGCCTGTGCAGCAAAGGGTGCAGATTTTTCTTTTTCAAATAAAACCTGTAAAATAGATCTATGTTTTGTTATGGAAAGTTTTCGCCATTAGTATCAGTTAAAAGCGTTTCAGCACGGTTCCCCTTCATTGGTGATATTAATGAACCTTACATGCCAAAAGCCAGGAAGTGGGATAATTATAAAATATGAACTGTGAGCGCTAGATTAATAATTCTCTTTATTTTCTCTCTTTTTAGCCACTTAACAAAATGAGTACATCATATGATTATAAATGTGGTACTTTGAACGCTGGCAAAAGAACATAATAATACTCATTTTGCTTTGGGAGAAAGAAAGGCCACTCCAAATCCTGTCATAACAACAAGAACAGGGGCTCTTCCAAGTCTGTGTTCTAAGGTCCCTCCCCTCTGGTCCCCTTCCATCCCCTCTCCTCCCGTCCCTTTCCATCTTCCTCTTCTCCGTCTCTTCCCTTTCTTTTCTTCCCACTCCCTCTTCATATCCTCCCCCGCCCCTCCATCCCAGATTTTCCAGTTAAAATGTGGTTAGGAGCAAATGCTGATTGTGTATGTTCTCTGAAAGGTGATGTTGGGCGTGGGGCGAAATCTCTTTCCTTCTCTCTCTCCTGGAGGGAAGCGCACTCCTTGACTAACAGGGGGCTGCAGGGTGGGAGAGATGACCACAGTGCTGTCCGTCCTTCTTTCAGCAAAGGCTGTCTTTTAGGTCTTCCCTTGTGATAAGCTTGCCAGAGTAAACCCTGCCCTCCGAAGTGAGCTGAAAGGTTTATTTTAATTCAGGGCATGTGTACAGTACTAGTACTCAACGATTGTCCACAGACAATGCCGCATTCTTTAATAAACCTTAGGAATAATGAGATTAACTTCCTGGAAAGAATATTTCCATTGTGAGTTAAAAAAAAAAGTATAGACATAAAATTTCCTCCTGCGGATGCTAAATGTACGGTTGTGGTAGTGTTACTTGTGCTCACACTGTTGTGAGAATTCTATGTCTGGCAGAATTGAAACTGCCTACCCATCTATCAGGTCCCCCATTTTCTCCTTCCTCTGGTCTCTGCCAGCAACCGTTCTACTGTCTGTCTCTATGACTTGACAGTTCGGATGCCTCATAAAGGTAGAGCCATGCTGTGTTTGTCCTTTTGTTCCTAACTTATTTCACTTAGCACAGTGTCCCCGAGGCTTTCCACATCTTACCACATGACTGAACTTGCTTTTTTGAGACAGATGAAGCTGACATTTGAATTCTGACTAATCCCTGCTCCTGCTCCTCTAATCGAAACTTGGTGAGACAGACATTATGATCAATTTCCATGCCCTCAAGCACCGTCAACCAGGCATAGGTGTGAGGTGATGGACATCTGTTGTCTGGTCTAGCCAGGGTCAAATGAAAGGAAATCAGAATCAAGGAGAGAGAAACTTTATTTAAAGGATTATGACAAGAAGGGGAAGGGAATGTTTATATGTAATAGTGAGAATGCTTTAGTGTGGTGACTTGAATAGGGATGGTCTGCATAGGTTCATATATGTGAATACTTACTCGCCAGAAAGTGGAATAGTTTGAAAGGATTAGGAGGTGTAGCCTTGTTGGAGTGGGTGTGTCCTTGCCCTTGTTGGGGAGAGTGTCACTGGGGATGGGCTATGAGGTGTCAAAAAACACATGCCAGTCTCTCTCTCTCTCTCTCTCTCTCTCTCTCTCTCTCTCTCTCTCTCTCTCTCTCCCCCCCCCCCTCCCCCCCCCCTCCCCTCCCCCCCCCCCCCCCTCTCTCCCCCCCTCCCCCCCCTCTCCCTCCCCCCCTCCCCTCCCTCCCTCCCCCCTCTCTCCTCTCTCCTCTCTCCCTCTCTCCCTTCTCTCCCTCTCTCCTCTCTCCTCTCTCCCTCTCTCTTTGCTTGTGGATTAAATGTAGTTCTCAGCTCCTGCTGCTCCCGCACCATGCTTCCCGTCAAGTCTCTGAAATTGTAAGCAAGCTCTCAATGAAATGCTTTCTCTTATAAGAGTTGCCTTGGCCTTGGTTCAGAACAATAGAACAGTGACTAAGACAGAAGTTGGTACCAGGAGTGGAGTATTGTTGGACAGATCTGACCACGTTGTTTGTTTGAGGAATATGGAAGACGTTGCGATGTTAGAATATAAAGGTACTGACACTCTAAGTAGGGCTTACTGGGCCATCCTAGTAGGAGCATGGAAGACAGTGGGACTGAAGGCAATGAGGAATGGGAGAGGACAACTCAAGAGGTTTCAGAGGGGAAGAATATTAGTAGGTGGCATAAACACCATTTTAGCGATATCTTGATATCTTGGCAAAGAATGTGACTGGTTTTTGTCCTAAAAATCTGCCTGAGGCCAAATTAAACAGTTTTTGATTAACGCATTGGAGAGTTGATTTTCAAGGCAGCCTAGTGTGGACTCCGTTGCGTGGTGATTAGTCATCGCTCTTGCACAGGTCTATAATGAGAAGGAGCGAGCTGAGCAAGGACGAATAGAAAACGTACAGTGTGAAGAGAGAAAGAGCAGCAGGAAATGTAACGTAGAAGACAGAAGGCCCAGTACTCAAGGAGATAAGAAGTTTAAAGAAGAGCCTATTGCTAAATGGAGCAAAGGAAGCGGTGACCTCAGGCCTAGCCCTCACCTGGCTAAGCTTCTAATTTGTGGAAAGGAGCTTTTCTCAAGTTTAAGCTGTGAAGGAAACTTCAACAACAGATAGCTGATGCAAATGTAAGTGAACAAGGGGGCTGTGGTGGTTTGAATGGGGATGGCCTCCTTAGACTCGTGTGTTTGAATGCTTGGTCCATAGGGAGTGGCGCTATTAGGAGGCGTGGCCTTGTTGGAGGATGTGTGTCACTGCAGAGGCAAGCTTTGAGCTCTTTTAAGCTCAAGTGTAGCCAGTGTGTCTCAGTCTCCTTCTGTTGCCTGTAGATCAAGATGTAGAGCTCTTGGCTTCTCCAGCACCATGTCTGCCTGCAGGCCATCGTGCTTCCCGCCTTGGTAGTAATGGACTAGATCTCTGAAACTGTAAGCCAGCCCCAGATAAATGCTTTCCTTTATAAGAGTTGCTATAATCATGGTGTCTCTTCACAGCAATAGAAACCCTAAGACAGGGGCCAAATTTCAGCCCCATCAACTAGCAGAACTTGGCAGGTTCGGTCACATGGTTCTAGCTTTAGAGTCAAGGGTACAAGAAAGGAATATGGAATCTCCCTCTACCGATAAGGAAAGCCACTGAAGCCAGGCTTGAGTCAGGGATATCCCTGCATGGAGACTCACAGAGGTCACTGCGTGCAGCCATGAAAGTGAAGCCTGGGTTGTGTTGGAGACCTAAGAGGTTGGAGATGCCAGAGTCCCGTGATACCTGCAGGGGAAAGCTGTAGCCAGGTGACTCAGGTGACTAAGGCATTTAGGTAATAGACCGTGAACTCAAGTCCAGTCAGAAAGGGACTTGACTTCTATAGGAAGGAGTAGAGCAGGCGAGAAGAAGCCATTGAAGAAGACTCAGATGAATGAGCTTCTCAGGAGGCTGATGGGTGAGAGTTTCCTTTTGAAGCCTACCGTGGAGCCATTAAGGAAAGCCTCTTCTACTTCCAGTGCTTGTTGGTTGGGACCTGAAGGAAGGAAAGGACACATTTAATCAATGATCGAACTGTATGGGTCATCGGGCATGTGGCATATGATTTTTGAAACCAAGAATGGGAAATTAGAAAGTCCTTAGGCTGGATCTTGGACAGATAATGGAGGTCTCTGAAAATCTACCAAAGGCACAACTTTTTAACCTCCTCCAAAACCCTTGGCCCCTCCATATGTTGATAGACACTTTACTTGCCTTGGGTGTGTTTGATCTCATTTTTTATTAACCTAGCCTTGACAGTTCAAGTATTGTCTCCTTTGGTTAGGACCCAGCAAGCACAAACAGTCTGTCCTGTGATCTAATCACATGGATGCTGGGAGAAACGTTTTTAATCCCTGCAACCAGCTATGTATGCCTGGATTAGTTCTGCCTTAAGACTTCTCCAGAGTCAAGAAAATTCTACTTTCTTAGCTAGGAGACTGCTTCATTTTATTTACCAGGAATGACTGTGGCGCCTAGAGCCTCAGTGATTCGGATAACTTTCTGTTTTGTCTTTTAAAAATGTTAAATCACATTTATTTGTGGGGGGAGGGGCACGTGCATCACGTCATCAGTAGAGGTCAGAGTTCAACCTACGGGGCTCTGTTCTTCTTTACGTAAGTCCTGAGGATCAAACTCAGGTCATCCGGATTGGCAGTAAGTACCTTTTCTAAGCCATCCATTTTTGTTGTTTATTTTCAATTATCGTTATCGCATTTTAGTTACTGTGTATGTGTGAGCGCACGCACATGTGTGGAGGTCAGAGGACTTCTTGCAAGGGTCGGTTCCCTTTCCATCAGACTTGGCGGCAAGCACCTCTTCCCCCCGCTGAGCCATCTCTCTAGCCCACAGCTCTGATGTTTGAAAGGCCCTGGAAGAGTCTGGTTATAAACGGTTCCAAGCACGCTTTCGTTCCAAGGGTGAGATGCTCACTTCAGAACTCTGGCTGTGTTTCAAGTTTGAGTAATTCCATCTGCTCTCCTTGAAAATTTTATTACAAGCATTCCATATTCTTAGCTTTCTTCCTCCAGACTTCTGAACAGCATGGAATCTTTTGGACAACTTTCATTATTCAAAGGCAAAAGGAGGGAGAGAAGAAGAGGAGGAGGAGGAAGAGGAGGAATAAATCTAACTGTGAATGTTCAAAAGAAACCCTGCTGGTTTGATTTTTTTTTTTAACCTAAACTTCAGCTATCTGGATGTTAAATTGATTTTCAATTGTTTCATTTGTTATACAGGCACTAAATGCTGCTGTCACAGACATCGGACTCGGGTCTCTTCCGGCCCTTCAATGCAGGCTCAGTCAGTGACTCCCTGGGGGACGGACTTCCAGACCTTCAGCCTCTCACTGGAGCTGCACCTCTGGCCTCTCTTGTTCTGAGGCGTCCAGCTTCTTCAACGGAGCAGGTACTGTGTTCCCTGGCTCTCCAATAGGCAGACAAGCCATGAAGAAACCAAGCAGCCTCTGCCCATGGAAACCAATTTAATAGATCCCTTCTTGGTGTGTTTTTTTGAGACAAGTCCTCATGCAGCCAAACAGATCCCAAACTGCTGTGAGGATGACCTTGAACTTCTTTCTCCTCCTCCTGCCTCTGTCTCCTAAGTGATAGACGATAGGTGTGTTTTACCACACACATGCCTTACGTGCCATACACACATAGTGGTGTGTGCTCTACTGGTTCTGTGCTTCTAAAGAACCCTCACTGATAGGCGGAGAAAACCAAACATTTATGTGATAGGGTTGACATGACCCACACTTTCAGAGCATCTGCCTGGATGAAGGGAGCCTCGCTTAGCTGTTGATCTTCAAGAAATAACGTGAAACAAGGAGGATTCAACAACCCCATTGGAGAATTCTTCATGTGCTCAGCCCCAAGGATACGAAACACCCAGGCAAAATGTTTACTCTCAAACAACCCTTAGGGGAGAAGACAGATAAGGAATGACAAAGTCAAATAACAAACAACGCCTGGGCTCTCAGGAGGAGTCTGAACCCACATGACTGTGTGTGCCCGGACAGCCTGCCCAAGGGGCACGCTAGATCCAGGCTAATGTGCTGTTCTACGGGCAACTTTGTGTGTTTATTTTGTTATGTTGTTCTACGGCCTCTCTGCATTTTCCAATGTTCTGCAAGGAGCCTCTGGTATTTTTTTAATCAGGAAATGAATTTGTCAAGAGGAGAAAACCTGACAGACTAGAAATGCAAATGCTTTAGTGTGAAGCCGCTGGAGAGAGAGGTGAGAAGACTGACCCTCATAGGGCCCATGGCTGACTCCAATAAAGTCTCCTCAGAGAGCATATTCTTGTTTTTGGAGACCTTGTGGTATATTCAGAATCAGCCTGCTTTGTAGTTTCGTGTATATCACTGTTTATATCACTTCCAAGTATATCTCGTGTGAACCTTCCCTGCCATCCATCCCGAGCGACCCCGTTCACCACACATACCCCACCCCTCCACTCCCATACCTATCCCCACCCCACTCCCCCTCCCGTGTATACACACACGACGGGTTTTCTTCCCTCTGACAGTTGGTCCTCTGTTCTTCAACCTGTGAAGATCATTATTCTCCCAGTGGTGGCTGTGGTCACGTAAGCCTTATTGACTGAAACGGGCCCTTCCATAGCCGGTTCATTTCTACCAGTCGCTTATCCACAAACGGAGCTCTCCTGCCCAGTTACCATGGAGTCCGTGATGAAATGTCAACACCTCCTCCTTTGCTTCTATTACTAAAAGTTGTTTTACAAGTTTGTGAAAAGCCCTGCCTCTGGTAGGGTGAAGCATTCTTTTGCAGTCTTTGAGAATTTAGGGTCGGGATAGAACATGGTTTCATTTCATTTGGGGGTTTTGTTTGTTTGTTTTTTGAGACAGGGTTTCTCACTTGTCCCAGAGCTCACTCTGTAGACCGGGCTGCCCTCGAACTCACAGAGATCCTCCTGCTTCTGCCTCCTGAGGGCTAGGATTAAAGGAGTATGCCACCATCTAGCTTTCATTTTATTTCTTACAATGTTTTTAGTCAGAATTTTAGTCTAATAACCAATACTTGTTTTGCCTTTCTTTCTGTTTAGGGAAATTCTTAGTATTTTCTCTACTGCTTAGTAAAAAGGTTGTATTGACTTTTATCAATACAAAGGGAGTGGGGGGGGGGAAGTATACAGCTCCATGGTAGAGCACTTGCCCAACACACGTGAGACCCTAATTTCCTAGCACTGAAGTGGGGAGGGGAAAAGGAAGGAAGAAAAGAACAGATATTTGGCTAAATTTTCTAAAATTAATTTCTCCACCTCTTTCAAATTGATAATTATATTAGTCCACATTCCATTGCTATGTCAAAATGCTTGGATCTGGGTACATTGTAAAGAAAAGAAAGTTGTTTTGTTAACAATTCTGGAGGTGGAAATCCAAGCTTGGGTGGCTTCCTTGGTTCGGCACTTGGAGGAGGACCAGGCGGCTATTTTCAGGTTTCTCTCATCGTGAGAAAGATGTCCAGCTTTTTCCAAGCGTGGCTTTTAGGGGACAGGTCCACTCGTTTGTCAGGGAAAGGAATGGCTGAGTCACGGAGTGTACTCGTGTCTTTAGTCTCGGTCAGATTCAGAAGGTGCAAAAGAGGACACAGTCCAAAGCCGTGTTGCCTTTTACGGTCCGTGCTGGAGTTCTCCAGGAACAACAGTGTTACGTCTCCTCTGTGCTGTGACAGAAACAGCTCTGTGTGAGGAAGTGCAGCCTGTGTGTTTCACAGGGCCTCGCAGGGCCTCACAAGGCACACACACTCTTCTGTGCCTTGCTTCTTTCGCTGTGTCCCTGTCTTTGTTTCTTTGGTTTTTATCGAGCTATGTTAATGATCCCGAACTACTGGACTCCATGAAATGCCTGCCTTGTGTGATATTTTGCATACTAATCTGTATGGGTATCTGTGTGGTTAAAACCCTGTGGGGAATCTAAAGATCGTACCTTAGCTATATATGAATGTCTGTGTTCTCCGTATTGTAATTACTCTCAATCGTGTAATAACTTAGCAAGATTTTTGGATGTTCCATTTTAAGACAGGGTCTCAGGCTGGTCTCAAACTGTCAACGCCGCTGACCGTCTTCCTGTATGCCAGGACTACAAGTGCACATCAGGTGTGGCAAATTACTAATATCTGCTAGTCTTTAGGTAGAAAATAGTATCCTTTCTTAGACTCAAACATTACATTTTTCTTCGTTTGAGACAGACTTTGCCTGGAAGTTTCCTGTTTTCTCCAGAAAACCTGGGAACACTACCCCCAAGCCAGCCACACTTTGGCCATGGATATTCTGATTAAAAATGTATTGTTTTCCTAGGATTAGATTTTTTTTACATATTCTTATTTTGTGGCGATAGGTGTCTTGCCTGCAAATGTTTGTGTAGCATGTGTGTGCGGTACCTGAGCAGTCCAGAAGAGGGCGTCAGAGGCCCTGGAACTGGAGTCCAGTCTGTTGTTAGCCATGTATGGGTGCTGGGAATCAAACCCTGGTGGTCTGCAAGAGTAGCAAGTGCTTTTAATCTCTTAGCCATCTCTCCAGCCCTTTGATAAAAATTAAATAGCAGTGGTTGGAGAGTATGAGAGCACATTACAGACACATACATGTATGCAGATTTCAAGACAGAACCCTTTCTGTGTATTCTGTGTGATACCCTCAACAAATTAAGACAATTTAATGCTAGAGTAGGTAGTTATATCACCTGGCTTGTCTCAGGAGAGACAGAAGAAGAGGAGGAGGGGGGTGGGGGAGGGGGGAGGAGAGGGGGAAGAGGAAGAGGAAAGGGGGAGGTTGTGAAAGGAAGGCAAAGAGGTTGAGTAGTTTAAAGCTTAGTTAATTAACCTAAACAAGCAGAGTAAAGAAAAGTATAACATTCCCCTCGAACCAGCAAAGGAAAGGATGGAGGGAAAGTTGCCTTAAATGTGGTCATTCCGACATGACTACTATAAGCTCTATGAACTTTGAAACAAGGTGGACTCTGTGTGCTGTGGGGTCCATATATATATATGGATTCAATTTACCATGATCAATAGTAATTTTGGGGGGAAATTTCTACAACATTCCAAAAGGCAGACCTTGAAGGTGTTATAAGTTACACACTAAATCCAACAGAATGAGGTAGTACATAGTCTTTGTGGTCATTTAAAAGAGATTGGCTCCCATAGGCTCATATTTTTGAATGCTTAGTCACCAGGGAGTGGAACTGTTTGATAGGATTAGAAAGATTAGGAGGTGTGGCCTTGTTGGAGGAAGTGCGTCACTGGGGGGCGGGCTTAGTGGCAGGCCCAATGTCTCTTTCTACCTGCCGATCAGGATGTCGCTCTCTGCTACTGCTCCAGAGCCTGCTGGACAGCGTCCATGCTCTGTCATGATAACAATGGGTCTTATCCTCTGAAATAGTACCAAGTCCCGATGTAATGCTTTCTACTTTATAAGGGTTGCCTGGGTCATGGCGTCTCTTCACAGCAGTAGAACAGTGACTGAATCAGCACTGTAGTGTTAGAACAAAAGCCAAGATGTTTTAAAGCACCTGGGATGGTACGTATACGTGACATGCGAACCCTGCATGGTGGTACAGAAAGGAAAGGAGCTTCATAGATTCTGGAAGCCAAGGTGGGTCTGGATCCCATCCCTCCTGGTTGGTTCCTAGCTACTACAGCTGCCATATCCTCCTGCCCCTCTCTTTCTCCCCGCGCCCACTACACTGATTTGTTTGTTTGTTGTATGTGGGTCACACACGCCATGGTATGTACACAGGTGGAGGTTAAAGGACAACTTGTGGGACAAGACTCTCTCCTGCCATGTGGGACCTGAGGGATTGAACTCAAGTCCTCAGGCATGGTGGCCAGTGCCCATGCCTGCTGACTAAAGTTCCCTGGACCCTAGCTCTCCTTTTTCACAAGCCTACAATTTGCACGCGTGCGCGCGTGCGCACGCACGCACACACACACACACACACACACACATCTTTTTCCCCAGGTATTTAATGGCCAAGCAGAAAAGATCATAGAACCCCCTCCCCCAGACAGACTGACTTAGTAATGCCATGAGGACATCTAGAATCACTTTTTACATAAGAAAAAGCAATTTCAAACTTAGGTATGTTTTATGCACTGGTCTGAAAGGTGACTAGAACCCCAACTTTGGTATAAGCAGTGTGACCGACCACACAGACAATGACTTTTCCTTTGTAAATGGCGATGTTCTACCTCACCTGACTCTCAGCAAATGCTCTGGTGTACCCATTTATCTGTACCTGAACATGGGAACCACCAAACCTTGGGGTGAGGAGATAGCAGCCCTGTTCACGCCAACAAGACCAGAAGTCAGGAACAAGGCCTCAAATGACAGTCTGTGGGAGAGGCTGTTACCAGAAGGGAAAATGTATTCTGAGTCTGTGAAATGCTACACAGCCAGCGTCTCCAGCTTTGGCTGCTTCCTTATGTGTAATAAAGGGGTTGGTATAGAGAGTTCCAGTTTCCACTCTCTAAACCAGTTTCCACCGGTGAAAGCACACATTGTCTGAGGCAGGAGAAACGCTTCATGCTTGGACTTTGGCTTGGTGACACCTTCTCACACTACGGCGGGGCAGTTCCATGAATTGAGGCCAGGCGTTTACCCTCAGGTTCCTGAGCAGCTTTCCTGCTTTTGTGAGTTGTCTATATACACTTCCTGCAGAGAGACTGTTTTATTAATAGTAACGACAGTCTGAAGCAGCCCATGTCTTTGACCCATCACAGTTTTCATCTTTGGAAAGACTCAACGTGTTACTTAGTTAAGAACAATTTACTCCTCCCTGTGCAGCTGTCAACGTGAATTGATTACTGCTCAAATTGCGTAGGGCCCAGCTACTATGAACCCTCCCCCAAACTCAAGTTTTTTCACACATTTACTTATTCTTCAACTCTGAAGAATGGGGAGCCATCAAATGGGGGACTTTGGGGGATACAAACGTTCTCTGAGCACAATTTTACCCCAGCAACTGCATGCTCTTTAAACATTGTAGCTGGTCTTGCTACTTTGTGGGTCCTTATTTCCCCACCTGTCCTCACCCCAGTTCCACTCCCTATCACCAGATAGGAGAGGAGGATCAAAGGGAGAGAGGGGGGGGGAGAGGGAGAGGAGGGAGGGAGAGGTGAGAGGAGGGGAAAGGGGGAGGGAGAGGGGGAGGAGAGAGAAATAGAGAGATCAATCCTTGAATCTAATTTTTTCTTGTTCTTTGAGGGTGACTACTGACAAACAGCAAACAACCCCTGCCCCCTGTTGACCAACAACCAGTAACCCTACCTACTGGGAGTCCCTACCATTTATATACTCTGAGAAGTTTCCAGAACTCCAAATGTCACATGAACCTAGAAACGATCTGCAGCTGGCAAAACCACGCCTCTGCTAGAGCACGGGACACATCATAGCGCTGTGGACAGTCCAAAGCAGGCTCCACATCCCTACTCCTGGGATTAAATTGAAAGCATATTCTTTTTTCTTTTTTTTTAAATTTTATTTAATCTTTTTTTACACTCCAGATTTTAAACCCCTCCTGGTCCACCCTCTGTTTCACATCCCATACCTCCGCCACACCCCCACCCTCTTCTCCTCATCTCCTGATCCTCATGATCTCCTCATGGATGTTCCCACACACACACCCTACCAGACCTCCCCAATCCCTGGGACCTCCAGTCTCCTGAGGGTTAGATGCATCTTCTCTGACTGAACCCAGACCCGAGAGTCCTCTGCTGTATATGTGTTGGGGGCCTCACATCAACTGGTGTCTGCTGCCTGGTTGGTGGCCCATTGTCTGAGATCTCAGGGGTCCAGGTTAATTGAGACTGCTAATTCAACAACAGGGGTCACCAGCTTCTGTCCATTGGTTGGGTATAAATATCTGTATCTGACTTTTTCAGCTGCTTGTTGGGTCTTTCGAGGGCAGTCATGATAGGTCCCATTTTGTGAGCACTCCATAGCCTCAGTGTCAGGCCTTAGGGCCTCCCCTTGAGCTGAATCCCACTTTGGGCCTGTCGGTGGACCTCCTTTTCCTCAGGCTCCTCTCCATTTCCATCCCTACAGTTCTTTCAGACAGGAACAATTATGGGTCAGAGGTTTTGACTGTGGGATGGCAACCCCACCCCTCACTTGATGCCCTGTGTCTTAGTTAGGGTTTTATTGTTGTGAACAGACACCATGACCAATGTAAGTTTTATAAAGGACAACTTTAATTGGGGCTGGCTTACAGATTCAGAGGTTCAGTCCATTATCATCAAGGCAGCATCCAGGCAGGCATGGTGCAGGAGGAGCTGAGTTCTACATCTTCACCTGAAGGAAGCCAGGGACAGACTCAGCATCCCCAGGCAGCTAGGAGGAGGGTCTCCAAGCCCACCCCCACAGTGACACACTTCCTCCAATAAGGCCACACCTTCTAATAGTGCCACTCCCTGGGCCAAGCATATGCAAACCATCACATTCCACACCCTGGCTTTCACAGGCTTGTTTAAACACATGAGTCTATGAGGGTCAGATCTAAATTTAGCATAATAAAAAAGTACACTTCCAAAGTCCACATAGTCTATAGCAGTGTCAACAATGTTAAAAGTCCAAAGCTCAAAGTCTCCTCCAAGATCCATCTAATCACTTAACTGTAACCCCCGAATTAAGACAGGCAACCAGCTGGGCAGACTCCAAACTCTGCCATCTCCATGTCTGATGTCAAAGTGGTCTTCAGATCTTTAACTCCTTTTTCATCTTTGTTGACTGCAACAAACTTCTTTCTCCTGAGCTGGTTTCCTCAGCAGATAGCCAGTGACCCTGGCATCTTTAACATCTTTCTGTCTCCAAGGCAGCTTCAATGTTACAGCTTGTTTCAGTGTCTGGGATCCACATATGACCCTCCAAAGGGCTGGCTTCACATCTCCAGCTCTGCCCTCTGTAGCAGTTTAACTTCAGGTTGATCTACGCTACACTGTTGCTGTTATTCTTGGTGATCACCCCATGGTACTGGCATCTCTAAAACACTGCTGTCTTCCACTGCAGCTAGGCTTCACCAATAGCCTCTCATAGGCTCCCTTCATGGTGCCAAGCCTCAATTCCTTTGCCTGACCCCTTAGTCCTGGGCCATCAATTGCAACTGAGGGTGCACCTTGACCAATGGCCTTCCATGGCCTCTCATAGTGCCCAGCCTCAGCTGCTCTTCATGACCCCTTCATGCCTTCAAAACCAGTACCACCTGGGTGACGCTTACACAAGTCCAGCCACAGCACGAGGTACAACCTTGGCATCTCTGGAACACAGTTCTCAAAAAACACTTCCCTTAAGATTTCACCTCAGTGATGCTGATCTCGTTCTTTCCTTCAGCTAACCAGCATCAATTGTCCCAGTAGTCTCCTTCTCCTCTTGAATATAAAGCCAGAGACACATGGCTGAAGCTGCTGAGTTCTGCTGCTTGCAGGAGCTGGAACATGGCCCCCTTGTTCTATTACATTATCACCAGCTTCCTCTTTTCAAACTCCTTCACTGCCTAAACTTGGCTGTCTGGGTCTTGCTCTGCAGACTGACCTTGAATTTAGAGATCTGTGTGCCTGACTCCTGGGATTAAAAATTTGTACTATGTTGCCTGGAGCTAATTTAGCTGGGTGGGATCTTGCCTTGAGGTCATAACTCCCTTAATTCAATTTAACATTCTTGAGCACAGGATTGAGCGCCATTTCACTTCCTGGTGTCCCTTTAATATTCGAACTATATATTTTGTATTTTTTCCTTTCTCAACTTCCCTTTTTTTCATTAAAATGCTCCTCATGAGACTTAACCAGAGAACAAAGTCTATAATGGGTATTTCTGAGATTTCCTTTGTCAAAGCAATTAATCTGACTCTTTTCACCTAAGCCTTAGGCGGACTCTTCAGACAAGAGCAAAAAGCTACCACTTTCTTCACCAAAATACCACAAAAGCAGTATTTACAGCACATACTTAAATTCTTCTCCTCTGAAACCTTTTGGGCCAGGCCTGCACAATTCAAATCACTCTCAGTAACGAAGACTTCCGAATTCCTACTAAGATATCCCATTAAGTCCCATTTAAAGCATCCCACTGCTTTCCAAATCCAAAGTCCCAAAGTCCACATTTTTCCAAATGAAAGCATGGTCAGGCCTATCACAGCAATACCGCAGTCCCTGGTACCAACCTCTGTCTTAGTTAGGGTCTTATTCCTGTGAACAGACACCATGACCAATGTAAGTCTTATAAAGGACAGCATTTAATTGGGGCTGGCTTACAGGCTTAGAGGTTCAGTCCATTATCATCAAGGCGGGAGCATGGCAGCATCCAGGCAGGCATGGTGCAGGAGGAGCTGAGTTCTATCTTCGCCTGAAGGAAGAGAGGAACAGACTGAGTACCTCCAGGAAGCTAGGAGGGTCTCCAAACCCACCCCCATAGTGACACACTTCCCCAAGGCCACATCTTCTAATAGTGCCACTCCCTGGGCCAAGCATATGCAAACCATCACATGCTGTCTTTCTGCTGGAGGTGGATTCTTCAGTTTCCTTTCCCCACTGCAGGGCATTTCATCTAAGGTGCCTCCCTCTGAGTCCTGAGAGTCTCTCACCTCCTCTGTCTCTGGTACAATCTGGAGCCCCCGACCCCACCTCCTACCTCCTGAGATCACCTGTTTTTATTCTTTCTGCTGGCCCTCAGGGCTTCAGTCCTTCCCTCCCCCCACCCCACCCCCATCATGCTCCAGTCTTCCCCTCTCTGTCCCCTTTCCCACTCAGGACCCTCCCTCCCCACTTGTGGTTGCTCTCTTCTCCCTCCCAAGTAGGACTGAGGCGTCCTCACTTGGGCCCTTCAGCTTCTTAAACTTTTCGAGTTCTATGGACTGTATCCTGGGTATTCTGTACTTTTTGTGGGCCAATATCCACTTATTACTAAGTACCACAAATGTCCTTTTGAGTCTGAGTTACCTCACTCAGGATGATATTTCCTAGTTCCATCCATTTGCTTGCAAAACTCAGGATGTCCTCGTTCTTTTTTTTTTTTTTTTTTTCTTTTTTTCAGAGCTGGGGACTGAACCCAGGCCTTGCGCTTGCTAGCCAAGTGCTCTACCACTGAGCTAAATCCCCAACCCCGATGTCCTCGTTCTAAATAGCTGGGTAGTACTCCATTGCGTAAATGAACCACATTTTCTGTATCCATTCTTCTGTCGTGGGACATCTGGGTTGTTTCCAGCTTCTGGCTATCACAAACAAGGCTGCTATGAACATTGTGGAACACATGTGTGCCCCCGCAGTATGGTGGAGCATCTTTTGGGTATATGCCCAAGAGTGGTATCATTGAGTCTTTATTAAATCTATTTCCAATACAATGAGGAACCAGACAGATTTCCAGAACGGTTGTACCAGTCTGCAATCCCACCAGCAATGGAGGAGTGTTCCTCTTTCTCCACATCCCCGTCAGCATGTGTTGTCACCTGAGGTTTTGATCTTAGCCATTCTCACTGGTGTGAGGTGGAATCTCAGGATTGTTTTGATTTGCATTTCCCTGATCACTAAGGACTTATAAGTGCTTCTCAGCCATTAGAGATTCCTCCTTTGTGAATTCTCTGTTTAGTTCTATACTCCATTTTTTGATTGGGTTGTTTGGTTTTTTTTTTTTGGTGGTTAGCTTCTTGAGTTCTTTGTATATTTTGGATATTAGTCCTCTATTGGATGTGGAGCTAGTGAAGATTTTTTTTTCCCAACCTGTAGGTAGCCAATTTGTCCTATTGACTATGTCCTTTGCCTTACAGAAGCCTTCCAGTTTCATGAGGTCCCATTTATCAATTCTTGATCGTAGAGCCTGAGCCACTGTAGTTCTGTTTAGGAAATTTCCCCCTGTGCCAATGAGTTCGAGGCTCTTTCCCACTTTCTCTTCTATTAAATTCAATGTATCTGGTTTTATATTGAGGACATTGATCCACTTGGACTTGAGCTTTGTGCATGGTGACAAATATGGGTCTATTTTTATTTTTCTACATACAGACAGCCAGTTAGACCAGCACCATTTATTGAAGATGCTTTCTCTCTTCCACTGCATATTTTTGGCTTCTTTGTCAAAGATCAAGTGCTAGTTAAGTGCATGGTTTTATTTCTGGGTCTTTAGTTTTATTCCATTGATCAACATGTCTGTCTCTATACCAAGACCATGCAGTTTTTATCACTATTGCTCTGTAGTAAAGCTTGAGGTCAGGGATGGTGATTCCCCCCAGTTCTTTTATTATTAATCGTTTTTGCTATTCTGGGTTTTTTGCCCGTCCAGATGAATTTGAGAACTGTTCTTCCCATGTCTTTGAAGAATTGCGTTGGAAATTTGATGGCGAGTGCATTGGATCTGTAGATTGCCTTTGGTAAGATGGCCATTTTTACTATATTAATCCTGCCAATCCATGAGCATAGGAGATCTCTCCATTTTCTGAGATCTTTGATTTCTTTCTTGAGAGACTTGAAGTTATTGTCATACAGATCTTTCACTTGTTTGGTTAGAGTTACCCCCAAGATATTTTATATTACCTGTGGCTATTGTGAAGGGAGTTGTTCCCCTAATTTCTTTCTCAGCCTGTTTATCTTTTGAGTAGAGGAAGGCTGCTGATTTGTTTGAGTTGTCTTCTCCCAGATTTTAGTGGGATTGCTTCAAGTATCTCTACATTTAATTTTACATCGGCTATTGGTTTGCAGTAAATCGCTTTTATTGTGTTTAGGTATGGGCCTTGAATTCCTGATCTTTCCAATACTTTTAACATGAAGGGGTGTTGTATTTTTGTCAAATGCTTTTTCTGTATCTAAAGAGATGCTCATGTGATTTTTTTTGAGTTCGTTTTTATAGTTGGTTACATTAATGGATTTTCATATATTGAACTAACTTTGTATCCCTGGGATGAAGCCTACTTGCTCGTAGTGAATGATGCTGCAGCATCCCTGGGAGGTCTTCAGGCTGTCAGTTGCCCAGTGTGCAGAGGATCTTCTGGAATGTCTTAGACTGTGGTGCCAGTGCCCTGTGTGCATCTCCTTGGATGCCTCAGGCTGTGGTGTCTTCAGGGGAGCAGACTGGCTAGGAGTCTGTCCGGGCAGGAGGCACCAGCCAGAAGGGCGCATATTCTTATTATAATTTTATGGTTTTTCAAAGAAACCAAAATTCCAAAATTGTCGTTACAAAACATCTACAGAAAGCTACCACTATAAGAACAATTTCCTGATTTATTATGTATCTACCAAATGCTAAGCCTGCGGCAGTTCCTATATTTATATTGCTTTAGTAGATCCCACAGCACGATAAAGGTAGGTACCTTTAGGTGTTGGTTCGACATTCTTGACATTAATTTTTTAAGATTTTATTTGCACATGCATGCCTGTTAGTACAGGTACCCTTTGAAGCCAGAAAAAGGAGTTGAGCTGGAGTTACAGTTGGTTATGACCCACTGGAAATGGGTCCTAGGAACTACATTTGGGTCCTCTGCAAGAGCAGCTAACTGCTTGTTTGAATGAGAATGTCCCCTGAAGGCTCAAATGCCTCAAATACTTGGTCCCCAGTAGGTGGACTCATTTGGGTAGGTTTAAGAAGTATGTATGGCCTTGCTGGAGGGAGTATGTCATGGGGGTAGGCTTTGAAATTTGAAAAACCATTAGCAATTTCCAATTCTTTCTTTTCTTTTCCTACCTGTGGTTGGAGATGTAAACTCTCAAATTGATAGTCTAGTTGCTGTACCTGCCTCCTGCCACAGTTCCCACTGTAAACTGTCACTCTGTAAACCAGGATGGCCTTGAACTCACAGAGGTACACCTCCTTCTGCCTCTCAAGTGCTGGGATTAAAGGCATATGCCACCATTGCCCGACTAGATGGTGAAGGACTCTCTATCCATTAGCGCAAATAGACTCTTCCTTCTATAGCTTGCCTTGGTCATTGTGTTTTATCCCAGCAGCAGAAAAGTAACTGGGCACCACTGAGCCATCTCTCCATCCCCAGCCATTTTGTTTGGGATAAGTTTTCATTCCGTAGTCAAAGGTGGTTTCAAACTCACGACCCTCATGCCCTTTGAATTTCGAATTACAGGGGTGTACCACAGTACCTGCCCTGTAGATCCACATTTTCCATCCATTTTGAATAAGCATCCTAGGCCTAGGGATGGGACACGACCTGCTCACACTGATGTCGCACACTTTGTTGCACAGTAACATCTGTTCAGATCTCCAGGTCACTCGAGATCTGTCTACTATGCAAAAGGCAAGTGCTTTATCTTGGTTCTGTGGTACTTTTTTTTTTTTTTTTTTTTTTTATTAACTTGAGTATTTCTTATGTACATATTTTTTTTTTTTTCGGAGCTGGGGATGAACAGGGCCTTGCGCTTCCCCTACGGTCTGTGGTCTTCTAATGGCATGAACAATTCTCTCAATGGTAATTCGCCAACAAGTTTATCTCATATTTCTGATGTTTTTAGGGAGTAGCGCTGAGGAGATCGTGAAGAGCACTCCACTTGGTGACTCACAGCCATCTATAACTGCGTTTTACCTGCATGTATGTCTGTGTGAGAGTGTTGGCTCCCCTGGAACTGGAGTTACAGATGGTCGTGAGCTGCCATGTAGGTGCTGGAAATCAAACTCAGGTCTTCAGAAAGAGCAGCCAGTGCTCTTAATCGCTGAACCATCTCTCTAGCCCCTGGTTTTCAATTCTTAGAAATAAACCTCTTAAAGTGTTACAGCTGAGTTCTTCTTTCATTAGACCCTTAGCATCTGTGCAAGTAGACGTTGAGAAACCTGTGGTCTCTGTGTAAGCTGACATTTGCAGCACTACTAGGCTGAATTTTGAGCCACAAAATGGTATAAGCTTAAATAATAATTATTATTATACAACCAAGATTTTCTTTTTGAAAACAGTTTTGCTATGTAACTCAGTTTTGCTATGAACTCGTGACCCTCCTGCCTCCGGCTCGCTAGTGCTGGGGCTATAGGCATGCATCACTAAGAGTGTGGATTGTTCCAGGAGTCTGCTGGAACCGGTCTGGACAGGCTGGTGAAAGCTGATTAGTAAACCTTCAGGAATGTTGTAAGCACACTGAAGGCTTTGCTAACTTGACATCAGCCACAATGGCAATGTCACAGACATGACAGCAATGCTGCAAATCAGGCTTTCCATCCCCTCTCCTCTGCCCCAAAGCCTTCCCCTCCTCCACCCGAAGATCAACAGCTTGTGTCTCCTGGTGCCTAGAAAGTGGCAGCCCTTGCAGTCTTCATCCTCGACTCAGGCGTTTGTGAGGCCAGGGATACCGATGCTCAGAACTCAGTTTTCATTTCTGAAGGTCAGAAGTTCTCTCCAGAGTGTCAGCTGCTGCTTAGCAATGGCAGGTGACATGGAACATTAGAATACCCTAAGGTCTGAGGCCAGGAGTGACTCACTGTCCCAGTCAGCAGGGGACACTCATTTCTCCACATGACAGGAGTTTCCTCCCGGTATCAACAATCACAGGGCCTATGTTTGAAGACTTTATTCTTACAAGACAGGAGGAGGAGGAGCATGAGGAGAAGAAAAGAAGGGAGCAAGGAGGAGAGAGGGGCCGAGAAATCAGGGCTCCGGCCACTGAGATACCTAAGGAATGTTCTCCGCGAGACTCGATTAATGTATTGTAGAAATCTTGCCTTCTCTGCCTGCCGGCCAGGCCAGACCTGTTCTAACTGGTAGATTTCGTTTCGCAGGGAATGTTCTTGAGGACCGTGTTTGTTTATTTTATTCGTTTGCCAGAGACTTACAGGGCCTCTGCTCGATTTACCTGGATCTAGCATGAGGTCTGACTCAGCCTCTGCGTCAGCCGGATCTTTCACCTTTGTAGGTCAAGTCACAGAAATGAAATGAAACCCTGGAAAACAGTCCAGGTAGCTCTTTCTTCACGCCACCCGTAAAAAGTGTTTAGATCGAACTTAGTGAGGTGTTCCCTATCACGCTTCTGCCAAGCCTGAATTCATTTCTGGAAATTTCGAGAAAGAATGGAAGCCAGTCGGGTAACTTTATCAGGTATGTAGATGTGGAATTCAGGACCCTTAAAATGAATACCCCAAACAAATTCTCGTTTGCAGCTCACAGTATGATTCCCCCAATGGTGCTTTTAAATATCTTAATACTCAGGCCATACCACAGACCAGTGAAATGAAAGCCGAGGTGTGCAGCTCAGACACTAGGCTGGTTTTAAAAGTCCTCCGGCTGATGTACGTTTTGCTGCACTGGTATTTGAGACCCACCGACTGAAAGCAGGACTCCTAGTTTTCCGCCCGGTGAGGTTTATTTTATATTTAGCCACTGTCCCGAATATATTATAATTCATTTCCTTAGTGTCTGTTTCCCCAGTTGTTTCTTTTAGGGCTTTAAATAGACAGTGAATCACTCATTCAAAACAATAATTTGATTGGAACGGACTGACATACAGCAGCTCTGATCTTGTTACAACCTTGCTCAATAAAAAAAAAAAATCCCTTGTGGATCAGACCGAATACTGATGAACAGACAGAGGGGGGGAAAAAGCATCAAGCATCTCCTTGAAGAGCATAACTTGATAAAAAGTACTTTTCAAAGAGCAACTTGAAGGCATATATTAAATTTTAATACGTGTGTTTTTATACATCCTCCATCTGCACTTTCGATAATTCACATTAAAAAATAACTGGATAGGTGGCAAAAATATATGTCTATCATATTGATATTAATATTTTTCTAGATTTTAAATATCCTCACACATGAAAGTCTTAACATGCCTGAAGCTGCTCCAAAGCTTCCAAAGTATATGTTGACACAAAGAGGTGTTTTCCCCGAAGAGTTACTGCCAAGAGAAATGTCAACTATAATTACACTTGTGTTAAACAGTAGCTGCGTATTTTTATGCATTAAAAAGGTTGTATCCACACTAACAATGACAGAAGGTGAAACATTGTTCCTTTTTTTTTTTTTTTTTTTTTTTTTTTTTCTATTTTTTCGGAGCTGGGGACCGAACCCAGGGCCTTGCGCTTGCTAGGCAAGTGCTCTACCACTGAGCTAAATCCCCAACCCCAACATTGTTCCTTCTTTAGTCCAGTATTTCAGCTTTCAAATGTACATGTCTCTGTAACAACATACATAATTTAAACTTTTTTTTTAATTTAAACTTGTTAAATTACCTCTGAACACTTTCTATACATAGTAATGTCTAGATTCTTTAGCATTACACTCCATACATGCAGCAATTCGTCCCCAAATGACTTCTGGCCAGGCTTTTGGGGATGTTCATAATGGTGTTGAGTTTCACCTTCCGTTTCCTAGGTACTCTCGCTGAAACCCAACTGTCCTCACCACAGTTGCTGTCCTGGGCTCCACCCATGGGAATGCCCTTCCTGCAATGTCCCCCTGTACTTCCGTAAGTACAACTGAGCCAGCGGCAGCGTCTCTGTACACTCCCCTCTCCCTGAAGGACGCTGACATCTTGTAATATCCACATATATGCATGCCATATATTTCAGTGTCCTTTCCCCCACTCTGTGCAAAGGGGCTAACACTTGTTCTTCACGGCAGTGAAATTGTGAACTCCACATACTAGTAACTTCCCAAGGAGTAACAGGTCACTTAGTTTGGACGATGTTATGAATTTGAAGTGGTAGGAATTAAGTAGTAACATAGAATTAAAATGTAAAAACATCTGCTGATATAAGATTTATATGAAAAACATTGTTATTTAGTAAAATCATAGAGGATGGCCTTAGTCATCCCTAGAACTCTATTTGCACAAACATGGTTGAAACTTACAAGACGACAGAACAGAAACAGTAAGTTGTTTACAGAAAACACCAGATGAATTGGCTTTAATATCTTTTTGGCAGATAGTGTTCTGTTTCTGACAGAAGGCTCCATGTGTTTCAGAGTATTGACATATGGGATTTCGTATGCTCCCCACCCGAGGTTTCCTCTGCAGTCCACAACAAGGCTGACCAACGTGCTTTGCTCCTTGACTTGTTCCACTTTAAAGTCACTACTAGAGCTCGGCTTCAAAGCTGGTAACGCCACTGCCAACGCAGCTGGGCCAGGTTCTGTCCTCACTTAATCTCACCGGACAGACGTAATCTCTGTGGCTTGGCCCCATACCATTGGGACAACTGGGATCACCTGATATGGTACGCTGGTCACCCTCAGAAGAAGAAAGTCAAATTGTTATTTTGTCTTTGGAGGCCTAACAAACATTTTGCTGGATGAGTGAATGTGAGTGTTGCTTTGCTTTGCATGTCCAGCACACCACAGCGTGACATTGTCTCTCAGTCCTACGTGCCAGCCCTTTGTAGCTGATTTAGAGACAATACTTCTTCCAAGAAAAAAAAAAAATCTGGTCAAAGTGTAAGCCATTTAAGAAAGACACATAGATACCTTAAATACTAAATTTAGCTTTGGAAAGCATTGGGGGGAGGGGGTGTACAGTTCGGATGGTAGAATGTTTGCCTACCATGCGGAAAGCCCTGGGTCTGGTAATGGGCGCTGCATTAACCGGGTGAGACGGTGTGGGGTTGTAATCTCAGCACTCTGGAAGCAGAGGAACAATCAGAGCCCTGAGGCCATCCTTGACTACAGTAATGAGCTCAAATAAATAAAATAATTTTATAAATTGTAAACACACGAATTCAGCTCTGTTTTTGTCTCTGCCAGCCCCTCCCTCTCCTCTCTCTCTCTCTCTCTCTCTCTCTCTCTCTCTCTCTCTCTCTTCTCTTTCTCTTCCTCTCTGATCCTGAGGTCTGAAACCACTGAGCTATATATCTTTGGCCCTAATTGCAAAGTCTCTTGCTGGAGAATCTAAGTTCCTGTCTAGTCTCCCGATTATCTAATATTTTTGGTTTTTTGTTTGTGGTTTTTCTTAAAGAGTGGGGGGGACTCTGGGACTAAAGAGCGGGCTCAGCAGTTAAGAGCACTAGGTGCTCTCCCAGTGGACTTGGGATATTTCTAGCATCTACGCGGCAGCTCACAAACCCAGTTCCAGAGATCCAGCGCCCTCTCCTAAACTCAGCAGGCGCCATGGGCATACAGGCACACGTTCAGTCAAATACTCATACGCCTAAAACGGTAAAATTAATTTTACAGGTAAGAGCGAGGCACAGGAAATGACGAACTAAAGCTAACCAGTATATGACACAGGCACACTTGCATTACATGCATAAAATATGAGCAAAGAATGGAGTTGGAGAACTTTACAATAACCAGCAGTAAACAAAGCAGGTTGTGGGATAATGTATAATGTATTTGGAGAATAGTTCTGTTCCAGGCAGAGCAAATGAACCAACCACCCGGATATCATCATAAACAAGGCGGGAACGTGGAAGACTGCTCATGAATACGGTGTGGAGTGTGGCCAGAGAAGAGGCAGTGGTTAGCTATGGCTTTAAAATCTTTTATTATAATGAATTTTATGAAGTCATATTGCTGCTTTCACATGCAATGGGTATCACGAACACTGGAAAATGAGATCTACAGAAAACTGATCAGAATTAGCATAAGAATTTAATAGGATTGCTGAATTAAAAACCGAACACCAGCAATAAAACATCATTTGCGATAGCAACACAAACTACCAAGTCCCTAGGATAGAATCTAACAAAATGTGTAAGACCTATCTGGAGAGAGAGCAATCAATTTTATTAAAAGCCATTAAAGAAAAAAAATGGTCTCTAGAGAGGTAAATCTTCTACAGGAAAATTCAGTATTTTAAAACAACAACAACAGCAAATGCTCACAATCCCCGGCACAGTGGGGATCAGGAGTAATACAAGATCCTCCTCAGCTACAGAGCAAGCTCCAGGCTGGCCTGGGTGACAGGAAATCCTTTCTGAAATACAAACAAACAAGGGCCAGCCAGAGTGACTGCTCAGCAGTTAAAACCCCTCGCTGCTCTTCCAGAGAATACAGATTCACTTCCCCACTCACATCGGGAAGCTCACAACTGCCTGTAACTCTAGTTCCAGGAGATCTAACACCCTCGTCTGGCCCTGTCAACACCTGTACATACACAGTGCACTCACATACATGCAGGCATACGCATGGACACTTGAGCAAAAGTAAATCAGTCTTCAAAAAAAGATAAACGAAGTGATAACAGTATCAGTTTCATAAAATTGATCCGTAAAGTATAGTAACGAGGACAGGACATTGTTGGTAGATGGACGGACAAAACGTGAAACTGGACAGAAATCAAAGAAAACAGAGAACACACATGGAGGCTTTATTTGTGACACAGAGTCATAAATCAGAGAATTAATCTTGCCCGAGGTTATACACCCAGCCTAGAGTAACCTGCATCCAGTGACTGGTCTCAGAGCCGTATAACACATGGACACTTTGAAGGGACTTTAGATTGGTGCTCCTTCCATTACGGTCCCACTGGCCCCTCTGGCCTGCTTATTCTGTTCCCCTTCATTGCTGTTGCCCTGACTGTGATTCCACAGTAGGAGTGCAGTCCTAAAAGCTAAGTGTGTGCCTTACCACTCACAATGCACACTTCAGAGTACATTCCAGAGAGAATCCCCTTGGGGATGAGGGGGCCATCAGGATATAGGCATCTGGGTAGTAAATATGCTGGCAAAAATAACAAGAACCAACAATTGGGCTTTTAAAACGGTAGGTTTACTTGTATGGAAGCTGAATTTGAAGAGGCAGGGGTGAGCCCAGTGACGTTTGCCTGCATCATGGACACTCGCTAATCTGTAGAAGGGAATCTATAGTGGGTCTTGAAGCCAGAATTGGTGCCTGGAGGACCTGAGAGGTCAGTAATCGGAGCAGCAACTTTTGTACACCCAGCGGGTGAAGACTTTGCAGTGTGGTGGCTTTGACGTCACCCATGCTCCCACAAACAGCCCCTCATCTAAGCTTTGTAAGTAATCACATTGAACTCATTGGCTCTCAGGTTGAACTTTTCATAAAGTTATTCTTTGACTTGTTGTTGGGACCTTGTAATGGGGAAAGTCTCCTTAGGGAAAGGATTCTTGAAACAACCAACCAAGTCTTTTGGCTGCTAGTGCAGGAGCCATGCACGGAAGAAGGGATTTTGGTATAGCTAACAGAGGATCTGACCTGGAAAGCTGATACAGACAATATACATTTGCTAGGGATGGTGGCATGTGCCTACAGTCTCAGCATGTGAAACAAGAGGTTGGGGCAGGAGGAGCGGGCATTTTGAGGCCAAGTGGCTGGAGGGATGGCTCAGTGGTTAAAAGCACTGACTGTTCTTCTGAAGGACCTGGGTTCAATTCCTAGCTCCACACGGCAGCCACAATTGTCTGTAACTCCAGTCCCGGGGGATTGGATGGTCTCTCCTGGCCTCCTCAGGCAATGCGCAAATGTGATGCACACAAACACGTGCAGGCAAAATACAAGCACATATTTAAAAAAATTGAAGCCAGCCTGAACTATAGAGTGGGTTTGAGCCCAGCCTAAATGACATAGCAAGACCTTATCTCAAACAAACAAACAAAAAATAAAAAAATAATCACAGCATGGCAGAGGCAGGTAGATCTCAAGACTAGTCTGGTTTACAGAGGGACAGCCAGGACTACACAGAGAAACCCGGTCTCAAAAAACAAAAAAAACCAAACAAACAAACAAACAACAAAAACCCCAAAGAATAACAATTCATTTTAAAATAATGAACTTCTTGGGGCTGGAGAGATGGCCCAGTGGTAAGAGCACTTGTTGCTCTTGCAGAAGACCTGGGTTACATTCCCAGCACCCACATGGTGGCTCTCAACCATCTGTATCTCCAACTCCAGAGCACCCAGTACCTTTCTCTGACTTCCACAGACCCAGACATGCACATGGCACACACAAAACACACACACACACACACACACAACACACGCACATACACACAACACACACACACACACAAAACACACACACCACACACACACACACAGAAACACACACACACACACACACACACACACACACACACACACACAGAAAAACACACACTACACACACACTCACACACACACACACACACAAAACACACACACACACACACACACACACACAAACACACACACACACACACACACACACACTGTACAGTCTTTTTGGTTTTGAGCCTAGCATTTTTTTTCTTTCCTTCTTTTTTTTTCGGAGCTGGGGACAGAACCCAGGGCCTTGCACACGCTAGGCAAGCGCTCTACCGCTGAGCTAAATCCCCAACCCCTAAGCCTAGCATTTTTTTTTTTTTTTTGGTTCTTCCCCCCGGAGCTGGGGACCAACCCAGGGCCTTGAGCTTCCTAGGCAAGCGCTCTACCACTGAGCCAAATCCCCAACCCCGCCTAGCATTTTTAATGGTTGAGCCATCCCTCCACCTCCAAAAAAAAATAAATCTTTAAAAAAAAAAAAAGACTTATGCACATCTGATCCGACGGAAAGAAGAAGCATGAATGGATTCAGGCAAAGAAGGAAGACTGTAGGCCACACGTGTCAGGGAGGTAAACACAGAAGCACAGCCTGCCTGTCTTTGGGAACTACATTCTCACCTATCCGGCTACGTGCTCTCATGCCATCTGAAGCAGCAAAATTGTTTTTTGGTAAGTGACGTTGGCAAGCGGGACCCGCGAGCCCGGACCGATCTCTAACTTAATTACTGGACTCTCATTTGATTGCTCGGTTGGTGCTGGTCTCTAATGACCACAGTGTCATTCTCCGATGCAGCTGTTGTTTCTGACAGCACTGTTATCTTTGCATGCTAAAATGGTTAATGTTATCCTTAAATGACTGCACGGAGTGCTGCTCGGTTACAATGGCATCTATGTCTGGTCTCAGACAAACCGGTCTTGTACTCGCTGATCTAAAAATTACAATTAGCAACCCCGTTCTTGCCACTCTGTTCTGTGCGCTCTGTCACTGACATCTTTTTTTTTTTTTTTTTAATCTCCCAACTGAAAGCTATGCAGGTCTCGAGGTCTCGCATCCTGAAGAGGTGCAGGATTGCTTTTGTTTGAAGAGCCTGCTACCTCCTTGTGGGACCCTTGATTAGGCGAATGAGCCCAGGTTTCAGGTTTCCCCTGCTGCTTCCCAGGGCTTGCTGTGGCTTCAGTGCTGTTTCTAAGCCCTGCTCTGACTCGCTTTCAGGAACTGGAGCCGCACAGCGATCCTCATCTACAGTTTAACCCCACCGCTCACTGGGGTGCTATTCTTGTTCCTAGGCCAGGGGAGCCACAAACCCTCTCCGCCCTGCAAAGCCTCTGCTGTCTCTGGTAGTCCCGGGTAAGCATCTCTGCCTGATTCTGTAGCTCCTCCCTGCTTTATATGAGGGTCCAGATTTGCCCACATCACTCTCAGGTCTTGGGAAACAATGTGCCCTTGCCTCCAGTGACGGCTGAAGGACACTATCTGAGCACCGCCTCTACCCAGAGGAAATGTAAGAATTCTCCTCCTTACGTTTCATTTTCCCAGGAACACCAGCTCAGCTGTAACCCGGCCAGGGCCCTTGGCTTACTTAATCTAAGTTGAGTGGGGGTTCAGGAAGGAAAGTAGCGCGTTTTAAAGCGAGTTGTTTTCCTAGGCGTGATGGCAGTCGCACGCCATCCTAGCATTGAGGCAGGAGGATAGCAAGTTTGAGGACAGCCTGCGCTATTTTGTAAGTCCCAGGCTGACACAGTAAACTTACCCAGATCCGGATTCTGCTACCTTGGGCCTGTTTATGGTGGCGCTCCTATAATCTCAGCGCTCCAAAGGTAGAGAGGCAGGCCTATCTCGGTGAGTTCAAGGTTAGCCTCGTCTCCACGGTGAATTCAAGCCATCCAGGGGTGAAAAGCGGGACCCCTTTTTTTACCCCAACCCCCCCAAAAGTATATATATGCATATAAATACATATACATATATGATATATATCACTTCCTATGTGGTTATATATGTATGTGTTCATATATATGCATATATACACACAAATATTTAATAAATATATATTTGATAAATGTTAAATAAACATTAGGTTCATTAGAAGCTTTACATCTCGAATAGCTCCACGTAATCCCTACCCAGACTTTGGTACGGGACAAGTCCTGCAACCACCGGGGTCCTCCCAGACCCTTTCTCAGCTGGTACCTCACCTTCCATCAGCCTGGCCCCAGGGCTGCTACTTCTTATTGCTGCCATTTTTCAGTGTTGCTGCTCTTGAACTGGGGCCAAGGGGTAATAGACTCTTTCCAAGCCTCTCTTCTCTTGCCTGTCAATATGAAATTCACCAATATTACACTAGGATTTTTTTTTAAGTCTTACTACTTAGCCTCGGTAAGGCTCTAATGCCTGACCCTCCTACCTCAGTCTCTCACACTCTGGGGTTAGAGGTTTATGCCAGGATACCTGACGGAAGTGTCACCGGGCTGTCATCTACCTCTTGGCATGTGCTACTGCAGCCTTTCTTTTCACCAATCGATTTTCTATGGTTTACCTCTCCTTGGCCCAGCTCATCCTGGGAATGGAGGAATGGAGATCTAGTCTCCAGCTTAGAGCATGACTTCAAGCTGGGTCTTAGGTCAAAAGAAATGTCTCAGTGGCTCCCATAGAACCTAGCCTAGCTGCGTGAATTAAGAGTATTAATTGGGGGTTGGGAATTTAGCTCAGTGGTAGAGCACGTGCCTAGCAAGCGCAAGGCCCTGGGTTCGGTCCCCAGCTCCGAAAAAAAAGAAAAAAGAAAAAAAAAAGAGTATTAATTGGTTTTAGGACCAAAGATTTATAGTGACTTTCCTGGTGTTGCTGTCCGGGCACGGTGGCTAACAGCCTTTCCATTTCGCTTTACCGCCACCGTGTTCCTTGTATCCTCTGGCATCTTCCTTGTTACGTTCCTCCTCTGAGCATGATACCTGCCTAGACAAGTTTCTGCCTGATCATACGACCTTCCGTGAAAGTCTAACTATAGATCCTGCTAATTCCTGATCTATCTGCTCTCTCACTCCTGAACCAAGGGTAAAGGAATAGAGTTGACGGAACAGAACGCTGCCATTCTCCAGAAGGGAGCCCGACCAGTGTGCTGTGGAATTCTTATTTTGGACGGTGGGCTCCAAGGCTTTCTCACACTGTTCTTCCCATGTGGTTAATGATGCCCCCTTTCAAAGTCTTTAATCCCATCCACCCTGTGCATGGGAACACAGATAACTAATATTAGCCTAGAGCGGTGGTCCTCAACCTGTGAGCTGCAACCCCTTTGGGTCAAACAAGCTTCACCTAAGACCGTATGCATATCAGATATTTACATTGCAATTCATAACAGATCACAGCTATGAAGTAGCAACTAAATTAATTTCATGTTGGGGTCACTACAACAGGAGGGACTGTATTAAAGGGTCTCGGCATTAGGAAGGTTCAGAACCACTAGCCTAGTGGTTTCTTAATTTTGCAACAGTAATCTATTCTGTCTTAAGTAAAGAGTGAAAGAACTCAGACTCTTCAGCTATTCCGTTTGGTTTGGTTTTGTTGTTTGTAGTACTGAGCGTCAAACCCACGGCCATTGCCTGAGCTACATAAAGCTCTCGGCACTGTGACACAACCCAGCCGCCTCAGTTCCTCCTTAGAACCATCATCCCAGATGTCTCCCTCAGAGGTCTGCTTTCTTTTCCTAGCTAACGACCCACTGCTCACTGAGCTCTCTTCTTCTGGAAAGGTGTATGATTCCTCAGCTACCTGACTGGAGAGAATGTGTGTTCCATGTTTCCAGTGAGACTCTAGTTATGGCCGGATTTTGTGGTTTCATTTCAAAGACTACCGCTGGCTGCTTGGCACTTCACTCTCACCCTGGCACCAACGTTGTCACAGGTGTTTTGGGAAGAACATGGCTCCCTGGTATCCAAAATCACTCATCCATCTTCTGCATGAGTTCAGCCTTCCTAGGGGAAGGCAGTATTTCCTCTCACTGACACCTGGGCCTAGCATTGCGCCCTGTGAACAGCAGCTCGGCAAAAAAAAAAAAAAAAAAAAAAAAAAAAAGAAAAGAAAAAGAAAAAGCAACTGCTGTGTCAGCAGGAAGCGCTGGCTTCTGGGATTTTAGCCAGCGAGGTTGACAGGACTCCTTCACCCTGTTCTCCTGCCTGGAATCCCTGCCTCTGTTCTACTCCTGATAGCCACTTGCCACTGCATTCACAGTCAGGCACACGGGAAAGGAAGTTCTGACGTGAACAGGAGGACTTCCTTGGCCAAAGAGCCAAATACAGCGAGTAGTTTAACAAAGAGCTACGTTTTTCTTCAAGGGCTTGGAACCTTCAAGAATGAGTCATAAGGAAAGCCTGGCTTCATGGGGTCCTTCTCAGCATTCATCACCGTTTAACCACGTGGTCTGAACACTGATTATTCCCTAGGAGCCAAAAACCACACAAGTCAGTGAGGAAAAGATCCTTTAGCTGGGAGAGTGAGGCAAACATGCTAACTAACACGTGAGTATCTATAACTAGCAACATTTAGGGTGATGGCAGCGATAACCTAAACTTAGGTAAGGGTCAAATGAACTCAGGAAATCCATAGGCCACGTGACTATTAGTAGCAAATGTGCAGGAAATCCACAGGAGCAGAATCCTCTGTAACTAGCATTCATAATTTGAGTGCCCTGGGAAGAAGGCTCTGAGACAGATTAATGTTCATGATCGTTTTTAGGGGAGAATCAGGAAGATGGCAAAGTCAAACCGTGAAGCCAGTTCCCTCGAGTGCAGAGTCAAAACACCCCAAGTGGACTCACTTCACACTGGAATAGTCAGGCCTACTGTGGTCTCACCTTGCTTGGTTGTCTTAGACTTTCGTTACTGTGGAGAGACCACAGACCAAGGCAACTCTTATAAGTGAAAACATTTAATTGGAGCTGGAGTACGGTTTGAGAGGTTTAATCCATTATCATCATGGTGGGAGGCATGGCAACATCGTGGCAGACATGGTGCCAGGGGAGCCAGGAATTTTACATCTGAATCCATAGGCTGCAAGAAGGAGACTATCTACCACTCTTGGCATAGCTTGAACATATATGACCTCAAAGCCTGCCCCCAGTGACATACGTCCTCCAATAAGGCCATACCCACTCCAACAAGCCATACCTCCTAATAGTGACACTCCCTATGGGCCAAGCATTCAACACGAGTCTACTGGGGCTATACCTAATGAAACCACCACATCAGTCAACCTTGGATGGGCTTCTTCTGGAAGGATGTGACCTAGGCACTTTCTACAAGACCTGCCATTTGAAGGTTGTCTCTGTCATTTGCACTCCTAACACTGAGACCACACATCTTTCCACGAGTGTGTGTGTGCGTGCGTGTGTGTGTGTGTGTGTGTGTGTGTGTGTGTGTGTGTGTGTGTGTGTGTAGGCCAGAGATCAGTATTGGGTGTTTTTCTTGAGGAACTTTTTTTGAGACCAAGCTTTCTACTAGGCTAAGCTGGCTGGCCTGTAAGCCTCAGAGATCTGCCTGTCTCTACTTCCCCAGTTACATCACATCCAGCTTCCTTTTGGGGGTTAGAGTTATGGAGCTCCATCTCAGATACCTGTACCTGAACAGGAAGTATTGTGCCAACTGAGCTGTCTCTCCAGCCCAGCCCTATCTTGCTAAGAAGGAATGGTTAGTGGAAAAACTATACTCCCAACTTTTGAGACTCAACCAAGGGCTGCAACCAATTCTCAGTTGAATTTTCTCTATTGCCCACTCTAGAAGTTCCTGTACCCCCAGGTAACATTTCTACTGGTCGGGGGAGTTCTCCAGATGCCATTCCTATTCCTAAAGGGACTGAATTCTTGGTCTCCATTATCCTTCTAGGTTGGGGATACTTCTCCAGTCTGTTTCCTGCAGTTTTCAAAGGTGAGTCACCTGAGTGCCCTCTGTCCCATCCATCTCCAATGACCATGGTTACTTCTTCCTGTCCTTGTTGAAATCCCCCCTCCAGTGTGCTAATGATCCCTTCATGTGCTTCATGTGCTCAGGGACAGTCTGATTATGGTTCAATGGGAGTCTGTTTGTTTTTGAGACAGGCTCTCTCTCTCTCTCCTTGCATGGCCTGAAACTCATAATTAGACCATGCTAGCCTTGAACTCACAACGATTTGCCTGCCTCTCCCTCTGAGTGCTGGTATGAAAGGCATGTGCCACCATACTCCACCTCTATGAGAGTCTTATCATGCTCCCCTACTGCTGATCACAATCTACAGCTCTGAAATGTAATGGGACAGGTGGCAGAAATCCTCCACTGAGCGTGAGGGTAAACATCCCTGCTTTGATCCTGTGGTTCACAGTCCATAAATTCTCCCTGTTAGGAACATCACACCCAGGAGGATGATGTCCCTCCTTACATAGCATCGGCTCTGAACTGGTGCTTCGACATATTTTTAGAAAATTTGTCCAATTCTATCTGGCCAGCAGCCTCTGCTCTGTGTGTGTGTGTGTGTGTGTGTGTGTGTGTGTGTGTGTGTGTGTGTGTGTATCTGTATCTCTCTCTCTCTCTCTCTCTCTCTCTCTCTCTCTCTCTGTGTGTGTGTGTGTCTGTGTGTGTGTGTCTCTCTCTCTCTGTGTGTGTGTATCTGTCTCTCTCTTCTCTCTCTCTCTCTCTCTGTGTCTCTGTCTCTCTCTTCTCTTTCTCTCTCTCTGTGTGTGTCTCTCTCTCTCCCTCTCTCTCTGAGTGTGTGTATCTGTCTCTCTCTCTCTCTCTCTCTCTCTCTCTCTCTCTCTCTCTGTGTGTGTGTGTGTGTGTGTGTGTGTGTGTGTTAACATCAGGGGAATTCCATGGGCATAGGTAAGTAAGGTAAGTTCCTGGTATGATGGTTATTGGATGTGATACCATGTTAATGGGTCAAAGGCTACATGAGCTTTTAGATAGTACACTGCTTTGGTAGATGGGAAAATCTGACACGGAGCCTGAATATGTGTCTATTAGTGCCAGAAAATATTTTAAGATACACTTTTGACTGTGTTATACGTCTCTGTGAGTATTAGCGTAAGTGTCCAGAGGCATGAGCGTCTCTAGAATTGGAGCTGGAATTACAGACAGATGTAAGCCACCTTTTAGGTGCTGGGAACCAAACTGAGGTCATTTGAAGGAACAGCAAGGGCTCGTAACTGCTCAGCCATCCCCCCAGCTCCTCAGTCAGAACGGACCCATTGGATTTAGCTGCTCACTGAGTGGCTGTTTGGTCTCTTTTGTGGGGAGGGGCACACATGTGGCAGTGATGACGTAACAGCCTGCGTTCTCACTATGGTTCATGTGCCCGACATGGCAGCAGTAGGGTAGGGAGGTGGATGACACTGGCTGACGGGTAAATGTGTGATGCAGAGATGTTCACACTCTGTGGACACTGCCACGTGCCTATACGCAACACATGTGCTACGCCACTTTAACTTACAGACATAATTAGTCAGCCTTCTCTGATTTACTTTTGAGAGAGCTTCCCTACAAAGACTGTCATTAACAGAAGCAGAGTTGAGTGCCAAAATTCCTCCCGACAGTTTCAGGAAAAAAAGAACCCATTTCAGCTTGTTCTCCAGAGGTTTATAATTTACTTTCACCTGTCCTCAAATACTCTAAGAGCTCTATCCACGATATTTTTATCTTTGCAGACTATCAGGATGTGTCATCCCATTTGACTTGGGAATGCAGAACCTGCCAGGGCAGAGAAAAGTTTACATCCTAAGGGTTAATATCTGTTGCAGGAATGTGAGTGGAGAGCAAGCCCTTCCTACGCTGTTCATGTTTTCATATGAACTTTTGGGACATTCCAAAGCTATTATGTATTAACTCTACTTTTTTTTTTTTTTAATAAAGAGGCAGAGTTCTGGCAAACAATTCTTCCCTTTCTAGTGATGGGTCTTGTGCTCTGCCTAATATCAAAAGGTGATAAAAACATTCTTAGATATCCTCTGCACATTAGTAGATAGTCATTTCCAAAATGGACAACGAAAGTTATTCTTGGTGTTTGTTTTGTTTTGAGACAGGGTTTCTTTGTCTATCCCTGGCTGTCCTAGAACTCAGAGATCTTGCAGCCTCTGCCTTCTGAGTGCTGTGAGTAAAGGTATGTGCCACATGCACTTCAAAAGTGAATTCTTAATAAAGGCTTTATTGGAAAGAAGTTCTCCAAGCAGTCAGCCTGTGTTCGCTCCATGTTTATGTAGTACCTCTCCGCTGTGGCATTCAAAGGGAAGCTAAATGCTTGATGCCCTGTAACTTCTAAGTGCATAAGGCTGTCTCTCCCAGGTGATCTCCTTCCTATGCACAATTGAAAAATACGGACATTATGAAAACACCGGGTCGTCAGCCTCTTGGCTAGTAATTAAACACATATGTGGGTGAAACGTAGACAAAGCGGCATGTTCTTGGCTTTAGAGGAAATATAAAGAATTGTATTTGTTCATCCCATTCAAGGCCGAAGGTGGCACAGTGTGGTTGTAGTCCTTCAAGTTAACCCAGCTTTCTAGGCAAGTACTCTACCACAGAGCCACGCCCCCATTCTCTAGCAGTATTTTTTTTTCTTTCATAGGAACTTATTCTTTTTGTTTTGTCCCCAACTGTTTCTTTGCTATGAAGAGACACCATGACTTAGGGAACTCTTATAAAACAAAACATTTAACTGGGGCTGGCTTACAGTTTCAGAGGTTCAGTCCATCATCATCATCGTGGTGGGAAGCGTGGCAGCGTGCAAGCGGACACGGTGCTGAAGAAAGACCTGAGAGCTCTACATCTTGATCAGAAGGCAGCCAGGAGGAGGAGGCTCTGAGACTTCCACACTGGGAGGAGCTTAAATACCAGGAAGACCACAAAGCCCACCCCCACAGTGACGCACTTCCTCCAGCTCCTCCTAACAGTACCAGTCGCCTTGGGCCAAGCATTCAGACGCATGAGTCTATGGGGGCCGCATCTATTCAGACCACCACAACAACCTTCGTGTTGCTATCTTGTTTCTCGTCCTTTTGTTTCTCCTTTGCATTTGTGCACACGAGGGAGCAGAGTGAAGGCAAAGGAACAAAAGGAAGGCTCCAGTTGGGATGGGAGGCTAATGGTTGAGCCTTTGTGTGCTTTCCTCACTTCCGTCGCTCATCAAATACTCTCCCTGTTTTACATTCCTTCCCTAGGAATTGTCATTAGAAGTAAAGTTTATGTCCAAGAATTTGAGTCTCAAGACTTGTGAATGCCGTTATTCGAAACGTCTTATTAGACACCACTGAATGTAACTATAATTATCCGTTTCTCAGATGAGAGCAAACAGTTGAGCAGCAACTCTGCTTTTTAGGTAAGCTAGGTTCGTGAGGAAAGCTTCTGTAGGAAGGATTTCATCAACTAAACAAAGAATGACAGGATTCGAAGATAATCTGAGAGCCGCGAAATACCTGTTGCAGGCAAAGATCACGGATAGCTTGATCCTGGTATCGAAAAGGCTGGTGGGACCTTTCCAACAGAAGGATCAGGCTGTGACACATGGGCTTTCTGGTTACTCCTAGCACCATGGAGAGGACAATAACCCAGGCACTGTGGCTTTCCTCGTGGGATGTAAGAGAAGGCTCACAGCACCCCCATGAAGTGTCCTTTCAGCAAAACGTATTAAAAAATAATCAATAAACTCCAGAACTCGAAAGTAATCAAGTTGTTTTATTAAAAAAAAAAAACAGGAAATAAAGGCAAAGAGATTATTTTAAACTGCGGGGCATTCTCTAGGCAATGTACCTGGCTTCTGAGCTCAGTCAATGGCAGGATGTAGCAAGAAGCAAGGAGAGATCTGTGCTAGAGAGACAGGATGGCTGAGCAGACAAAGGCTGTTTGGGGACCCTGATCTGACCACGCAGATGGAAAGACCGGTTTGTGTAAATGTCTAAGAACTTTATTGTGTAGTGGACTTTACACGATGCAGGGTTATTAGGGTGAGTTTTATGTGTGATGATGACATTACAACTGTGAATTAAAAAGATTTTTTTAGAGACTCAGAAATCAAGTTTACAAGGTGGTGTGACTTGGGTGTCTGTGACTTAGTTTGGAAAAGACAGGCTATGGGGAAAAAAAAGTAGCAGACGAAGTAAGTGTGGTTAAAAATCTTTATCGCTATATAATGATACTTAAATGTAACTGCCTTCAGGGTGGCAGCCCTGTGGAGGTCGCTAGTAGTTTTACTTAACCTGCCCATACTTGGGATTTTTCCCTTTTTACAATAAATATTCAGGCATGGGAGAAGGAGGAAGCAGCAAAAATAAGGTAAGGGAACAGTGATCCTCGGGGAAGCGGGGTGGGGTTGGGGAAGCTCTCTAGTTTAAAACCAGCCTCACAGGTAGTGATGCCCCGACCCGGAAAAATGGGTGGGGCCAAAAAGGTATTCTAGAATGAGAGAATATGTGAACCAAAAATGTCTAGAACTCAAAGCTCTGACTGCCTTTATTTTTTTGCAGGTGTTCAGAAGCTTAAATGGCCTATTATGGATGAAGGACACCCAGTACTCAATGTGGAGAGAGAGAGAGAGAGAGAGAGAGAGAGAGAGAGAGAGAGAGAGAGTCCTAAACAACAGGCAATAAATCTTGTCTTTAGCAAAATAGCAAGGTTATATACAGCCAGCATCGGTTCTTAGAAAGACAGTCCACCTATGATTTATGAGATAAATAATCACACCACATTTTAAACCTCAAACGCCATCAATTATAAAACAACAGTTGAAAAAGAAAAGAAGAAAAACAGGCAGCTAAAAATAACCATTAAGAAGCACTGCCAATGTAAACACAAAGTTCAGAGATGTAACTTCAAACAGATGCCTTATTAGCTCACAGTAATTGTACACACGGAGACTTACATGTACTAAACCAAACGAGAGCTGGTCTGGTACCTAGCTGACGTTACAAAATGCCAGATCCCTGGGAATGAAAAGACCCGAGATTCATCCCTCCCTTTCGGCTGACGTAGACTGTGACCTTGGGCATGGTCATTCATTTCTCTTGGCCTTGTTCCTGCTCATGCTGTCTGTGCATAATTCTTTCCATCTACTTACCTTGGAAATGGTGAGGACAAAGGAGAAAACACCAGCAGAACACTTTACGGTACTCGGGGGAAAAACAGTTTTTCAGGACCACAATATATTGTTTTTGTTTTGAGGAGCTTCTGAACAGCGAGCAGATAACAAACCAACGTCAAAGTCATTAACGAACGCTACATGGATAATGTTTCCTAGCCAGGAACCCTGCACACATAGCTTTTTAATTACACTCAGATTGAATTCACCTTTAAACCTCACAGGTTCTCTAGAAAGGCCACGTAAGCTGCAATTAAAATAGAGGAAGATTGGCAAAACCTCATCCCTTCACCCAAAGGTCTAGAACGAAGGATCTGAAAGCTTTGTGCTCTTGTCAGATGAGACTGTTATAGGTTCTGATTTTAATTGCGATAACCACCTGGGAGGAGAAGAGGTTAAAATTAGTAATTGCTTTAATTTTAGTTCTTAAACAAAATTACTTTCTAATCTCCCATTGGGTAGGAACAGTTAAAAAAAAAAAAAAAAAAAAAGCCAAAGCGTGCAGGGAGGATTCATTCTTCTGAGTCAGACTCCACAAATGCATTTTAATATGTCAACAATTCATCCTGACCACTGGGATATGGCAGGGCACAAACAAATGGTTTTAGATAAAGTGGGAGAGGTTTCAAAATAATTGGCTCCCTGCCCCCACACCCCCTTTAGCTTCCACTTCTTTAGCTCACATTTAAGGTAGTTAAGAGAGAAACCAATCACTTGCCTAGAGCCTCCAGTGCTTCCTCAGTGGTCAAGCCCAAGCCGGTGGGTAGCCTGAGAGCTGCTGTCACCAGCACCAACGCGTCCCTGTCACCAATGCTCCTTTTCCCCTGTTTCTTGGACGTGCAAATTTATTCTTTGCACTTGCTATTTCTTCCAACACTGTTATCCTTCCTGCATCTCTTTATCCGACTCCCTCCTTTTTAGCAGTCAGGTCTCAGCTCAGACATCCCTTTTTCAAAGAGGACTTCCCTGAATCTGTGGAGAGAGCCGCCCCCATGCTCACTGGATCTCCCCGTTGTGACGTCACAGCACCTATCCGTTTCCGATGTCTTTGGCATCTTGGATTGTTCTCATCTACTAGTGGAGGCATTGTTTCTTGTTTAACTCTGCTCCTGCCATGTTTCCAATAAGATATTCCCAAGTTTTCAATCCAGTTGTTCAAACCTCTGTCCCTGGATTATTCTCCAGCAATGATCTTTGACTCGCTAGAGTTTAATGTTAAAACCTCCAGCAAAGAAGAGGGCTGACACACCCTTTCCCTTGGCCTCTTGAGTCTGCTGGCCTTGACCCCCATGGCAGGGACAATCAATGCTCTCCTGTTGTTCAAATCAGAAACATGGCCATCTGGCTCCTGGAAAGTTTGGATTCCAGTGTAGATTGAAGACCAGCAGCACTGCGTCATCTTCCAGGACTCCAGCACCATCCAGATTGGAACTGCTGCAACCTCCAGCCTCCTGAATTGAATGACTACCAGATACTCTGCCTTTCCAGCATGCAGCCATTGCCGGACTACCCAGACTGTGTCCTGTATACTAATCATTTTATGTTATATAACAGATATTCTGTCAGTTCTGTCCTTTAGAGGACTCAGACTAATGCCTGTGCTGTACTAGAAACCCTTTCCTTCTGAGGCTCTACAAAGTTCTGGAAGGAAGAGAAGCTCCCCAAGCAGGTTGTCATTGTGAGAGACAGATGCTTCAGGGAAGAGTGAAGGTATTAGGCGAGAGAAGAGGCCATTAAATGTTAACAATCCTCTTTTTAAAGAAAAAAGAGAAGGTTCATTTTTGCCTAGTTTAGAGCTCATTGAGAGGATGAAATAGCTTCTGTCAGAACCAAGGATTAAGGGTGGTAAAGCTGAGTTGGTAGTGTTTCCTCTGCAAGCGTCAGGACCCAAGTTTACTCCCAGAACATAAAACCAACCAGGTGCCACAGCACACACTTCTGATCCCAGTAGAGACGGGCAGATCCTGGCTCACTGGATACCCAACCCAGCCTACTTGGCCAGTTCTAGGCTAGTGGGAGACCCTGTCTCAAAAACCAAAGTGAGTGGGGTAAAGAATGCCATTAAAGGTACACACACACCACACACACATACATACATACACACATACCCCTCCACACCATACACACATACCATACACACACACATACAAACACACCACATACACTACACACACACATACACACAAACATACCACACACACGCTACACACATATACACAAACACACACTACATACACATGCATACTACACACATACATACCACATACACACAAAGATGCTACATACATACAGCACAAACATACTACACATATATAAACACACCACATACACACATACTACACACATACACACAAACATACCACATACATACACAATACACACAAACACACACAAACACACCACACATACCACAACACACCACACACAAACACATTATATACACACAAACACACTGCATGCATGCACACACACAGACACACAGACACACACACACACACACACACACACACACACACACACACACACACCACAAACTAAAGTATTTTACAACTCCCAAGCCTTTGATTGTTAAAGCCATGACGCCTGACTGTAGGATGGGGTCAGTCTAGGCCATGAAAATCAAGGTCCTGATTTCCCCAATCTGGCATAGGCCTGAAGGCTCACTTGTTAATCCAGTCAGAGTAACTCAAGCTTTATTTGTAACAGCTCTCGCAGCCAGGGAGACTGCCACTTCTATGACTTCATTCATTAGTTCAGTCAATAGGAAATGAGAGCTTATGGGTTCCAGGCCTCTACTGGGTCCTTTCCAAGACCTTTAAGCTATCACCTTACCAGGGATGTTAAAGTAAACAAGACACTGTGTTTGTCAGGAGGGAGCTAGCAATCTAATAAGGGTGGCAAAAACAATCAGAAAATGAAAATCCAGCGAGTAATAAACTCTGACAGAAATAAGTATGGGGTGCTGTGGGAATAGAGGGCGACATCTTACTCAGTCTAGAGTAGACAGATGCAAGAAATCTCCGGCCATGCCGGAGAACTGTGGGGGTTTGTACTGAGATCTGAAACTTTGGGTAGCTGATAAGGAGTATCTCGTGATACAGAGAACACTTGGTTTGTTCCAAATGGTGAATGCGTCTGGTATATGCAAAGACCAGGAAATACCAGAACACACAGAAAGAAACTCATTGTTGCTGCAGCCACATTGGGGGAAGGGACGCTGGAAGAGATGGAGCTGTAGAAACAGGTAGAGAGAGCAGATCGTAGGTCTGTAGGTTAAGAAATTTGGACTTAATCCTGAAGGCATTGACCATTAAACATTAACAGGAGAAAGGTGAGCTTAGGTTGTGGTTTAGAACAATCATTCTCGCTACTGGATCTCCGAGGACAGACTGAAGGGAAGGAAGGGATTTTTGGCCTCTTTTGCTATGGTTAAGGGGAGACATTATAGTAGCTTGTACTGTTAATGGCGGTGATGATGGAGAGAAATGGCTTGAAATCTGTTTAATTAGAAAAATGTGTAAGGCTTGGCATTTGGATGAAGAGATGAACAGGGGTGGGTCATGGATGACAGTTGGTACAGGTAGGAAATTAGGTAGGAAACTGAAGATTAGAGAAGGATATGAGAAGAAAATGAATACAGGGCACACGAGGTTCTTCTTATGTGTAACTGGTAACTGGTCATTCAGCGTTCAGGAAAAGTTTGGCAAAAGACGTGGGGGTCTTCAAACCACGAGTACAGACCTGGTGACTGGAGCCACAAGAACAAATAAAAATCTGCTGAGCTACAAGAGAAAGCAACCCACGAGCTCCTCGCAGATGAACTGATTTCTTCAATAAGAGCAACTAAAGAAAAAAATAGAATTGTGCCGTGAGTAAGATTTAGAAGGGGCCTGGAAAGAGGGCTTAGATGCAGTTAAGAGCACTCATTCCTCAAACAGGAAGACCAGAGTTTGGAAGCCAGCACCCACATAACAAACCAGGTGTCCCCTAAAGTCTTGTAATTCCATCTTTGAGGGATCTAACACCTTTTTCTGGCCTCTGTGTACGCACATCTCTATGTACCTGCATATACATGTATACAGGAATACAGAGGTTTAAAAAAGGGGGGAAAAATAAAGCCTTATAAGAGTCCATACCTGTAAATCCTTGCCTGCAGAAGAAGAAGACAAGGAGGAGAAGGAAGAGGAGGAGGGAGAAGAGGAGAAGGAAGAAGGGGAGGAAGGAAGAGGGAAGGGAGAATTATTATGCTGTCAGAATTTAGAACGCCCCCAGATGGCTTAAAATTGAAATAAAAAACTAGGGAGTAAGTAGAATTGTCTGGTAGTGGGAAAACCTTTATGATTACTTGAGGGAATTTACATTCATTTCTGTTTCTTCGGAACAATTCCAAATGCTGACTTACTAATGGTTTATTTCAAAGTGACACTTCTGTATTGTCCCTTGACCAGAGTGTAGATGCTTTCATCAAAATGTGAGGAACTAGGGCGGGCGGGGCTCTGCAGAAGAGGAGCGGCAGGGGCCAGGCTGCACCATGGCCCTAGCCCAAGATGCTGTTGGTCCGGGGTGGTGCTTGGCTGCCAGCGCTCTGCACCGAGGGCGTCCAGCAGTTTCTTGCAGTAGGAGGGACAGGACTCTACCCTCCTTTCCTGATTCAGGCAGCGGGAATGCTGAGGACAGAAGAGTTTGATGACACAGCATTGAAGTTCTTTGTTTGGAGTACGCGTTATGAACCCTTTGTGGAGCATGTCTGCGGGCTCTGTGCGCAAACGAGCTGAGTGAAGAGAATACATTAGCAAGGGATGTGAAAACCAGTCCTCCACGAAGTGCACCTAAAAAGCAGCCACATTCTATTCCAAAAATGCTCTGCCCGTATCGAAGCCTACATCGCCTGCCCCAGCAGCGCAGTCAACAAATGGCACCCATGCCTCTTACGGACCCTTCTACCTGGAATATTCGCTTCTTGGAGAATTCATGTTGGTAGCGAAGCAGAAGCTGCCAGGAGTCCTACGTACAGCCATCTTATCGCTCTGCATTAGTGTGGCACGGGCTGTATCAGGATGGCGTGTTCAGGTTTACGGTGTATATCCCTGATAACTACCCAGACGGCGACTGTCCACGCTTGCTGTTTGATATTCCGGTCTTTCACCTGCTAGTTGGTCCCACCTCGGGTGAGCTGGATGTGAAAAGAGCAAAGTGGAGGCGGAACCATAATCATATATGGCAGGTGTTAATGTATGCAAGGAGGGTCTTCTACAAGATCGACACAACAAGCCCCCTAAACCCAGGAGCTGCAGTACTGTATGAAAAAGACATTCAGCTTTTTAAAAGTAAGGTGGTTGACAGTGTTAAAGTCTGCCCTGCTCGTCTGTTTGACCAGCCGAAGATAGAAGACCCCTATGCCATTAGCTTTTCTCCACGGAACCCTTCTGTACACGATGAGGCCAGAGAAAAGACGCCGACTCAGAGAAAGAATCCTGACGAACAGCACAATAAAAGTGTTCATGTTGCTGGCCTGTCGTGGGTTGCTGGCTCAGTGTAAGCTTTCAGTAAAGAAGAGAAAACAGTAGCAACCTAAAGATGGTGGATCTGGGTACCGTGCACTTTCCTGCTGGACTCTGCCTAGTTAAAGCTGACTGATGGCAAAGGACGGCCTGAAGGGTAAACCACGTGAACAGTGATTGGCTATCAGTGTTGTGTATGCGTAGGTTCTCACAGCAGCTCATTGAGTAAAGCATTACTTCTGTCGGAAGTGTCAGGGTGGAGCTTGTTCAGTACTCCAAATCATTGGGGACATTGAGGCTTAAGTATTTTTCTGACTATGTTAGACATAGTTGTGAACAGAGAGGAATGAGTACTGTGTAGTAGTCTGGAGTTGGTAGTTTCAGCTGTATGTAAGTTAGGCCGTGAGGAAGGGCATAGAAAACAGACTCCAGAGTGCAGCCCTTTCAAGTACAAGACTGGCTTCTCGGCTTCAGCCTGCTGACCTGCTGTAAACATCTCTCTCAGAAGCGTTAGGAGAGTAGGGACCAGGATGCTTGGTCATAGTGTTTTGTTTTGTTTTGTTTTGTTTTGTTTTTGTTGTTGTTTTTTTTGGGGGTTTTTTTTAGGGCACATTACTGTATTTTTATGGCAGGAAGAAGAAAAAGTGTTCAAATGGTTTCTGACGAAGTCAGGTATTTAAATGGTGAATGACCGATGTGTTAGTGGAGATGAAATGAAATGTCATTTATGCAGGAAAGTAATGCTCCTTTTCAATATAACTAAACAGAGACTAATGTATAAGTGCTTTATTGAAAAATACACATATTTTCATATAAAATTACAGTAGCGGTTTTCTAAGTACTTTGCACAGTGCTACTCTGGTGGCCAGTGCCAGGCTGTAGGTTCTCAGCTGGGTGCTATGGAGCAGTATAAAGTGACCTAGTAACTTTGTATATAATGATCCAATTTACGATTGAATTTTCTCCTTTGGATTATTAATCCAACTTAAAAAAAATCACTTGACAATAATGATTAATAAAGGTATGTATAGATAATCAATAGCTGTTAAATAATCTAATTTGAAAAAAATGTGAGGAACTGAAGTTAGTATTGCTTTCTTGGAAATGACGTTTTATAGACATTTGTTTTGATTTTTATATAAGAAGGCGCTACGGTTTGAACGAGTACACTAAAAAAGCCCAGGGTTAAAGGCTTGGCCCTGGAGGTGCTATTGGAAGGTAGTGGAGCTTTTAGGATGCAGGATCTAGAAAGAGGTTTTAGATCCCTGGGGGGCACAGCCTTTAAGAGGACTGTGGGACACTGGTTTCTTCTCTTTATTTTGCTTCCTGCGTGCCTTGAGGTAAGCAGCTTCAGGTAGGGTGTGCTACAGCTATCATGTACGGCCTTGTCACAGGCTCAAGGGCAATCGGACCAATGACTGTGGTCTAAAGCCTAAGAGAAAGCGTTACTCCCCTCTCAAGTTTATAGTGGGCCGAGGAGATGGCTCAGCACTTAAGAGCACGGGCTGCTTCTCCAAGGGGACAGAAGTCCTATTCCCAGCAGTCGCAGGGTAGCTCGCAACTGCCCATAACTCCAGTTCCAGGCTCTGCAGACACGGTGCATGCAGGTGGTACACGAACGCACATGCAGGCAAAACATCCAGATAGATGAAAAATAAGTATATTTTTAATAAGCAATAAAGTTCGTTGTCGTGGTTATCTTGTTGCTGTAATAGAAAGCTGACTAACAGAGGCAATTATAAAAACTAAAGTTTTGTTTATTTGCAGACAAAAGAGAATTCTGGGCCATGCTAGAACCCTGAGATTCTCCATCCTGTTCACACATGTCCTGAACATGAGGAGGAAGAAACGTTTATGGAATACCTACTAAGTACTCTCTCTTTACTGTTAACTCAGGTCACTAACTATTCAGGAAAATCTTGTAGCATCTGCAGACTCTTGAAGAGTGACCTCCCTGGTAGTTCATTTGAGAAAGCATGGTTGTGTCTGAGGCCCGGAATGATTATTTTTGAAATGTCCTAAAACACACAAGAACTGATAAAGACAAAATGGTCAGATACTCAAGGGATGGTGACCTAAGGTTTGCCAAAAGCATTCTATGGAATTATCACCAGAAGGGAGAACAACTGAATAATAAAAGAAAGAAGTGTTTTGGGGGGGTGGCAAGAAGAGAGAAGTGTGGGGTAGGGTGGAGGAGGACCAGCAATGTGGCCATGTTAGGTATAGACAGGGTCTAGTCAGAGTTAAGATCTTCCAACTCAGTTGACAGACTGTGGATTCAGGAACATCCACAAGTGAAGTAAAACCACACTAAACATAGCAGGACTATTTTTTCTTTTCTTTTTTCTTAAAATTTCCCGTGCTTATTTTTCAAGTTCACTCATCTTCGCTCATTATGGAAAAAGCACATCCTTCTTTTTGTGGGAAGGAATGAAGAAAACTAAAACCGACCACAGCCCACACTGCATCCACCTTAACATCTTACGTTCCTTTTCCTCTTTTTAATTCCGTGTGTGCACTGCCTGTATGCGAGCTGGTGTGCTGTGAGCACGGGCGTTGGAAAGGGCATAGGTGTCAGATCCCCTGGTGCTGGTGACTGATCATCCACCACCAGGCAAGGGTGCTGGGACCTAACCTCTGGTCCTCTGGAAGGCCATCTCGTGCTCTTCTGACTGAACCATCTCTCCAGTCCCTACTACTTCTTTTTCTAATTCTGTATCTATTTCTTTTATTGGAATAGATGGAGTGGTATATGTGAAAATACAGACAGGAGTGTTTCTCATAATAATATATTTTAAATTGATCTGAATCTTAATATCATTGGTTACATTTGTGGCCTGTTGTTGTTGTTGTTTTGTTTTGTTTTTTGAGAAAACGACATACTATACAGCCCAGGCTGGCTCTGAGTTTGTGGTCTCTCTGCCTCTGCCTTCCGGGTGCTGAGATTATAGATGTGTACCAGCATGCTTGCCTGTTGGTTACACGTAATCTCATAATTATCCCTTGAAAAGAAAAAGGTGTATTTTTTATCTTAAAAACGGAAGTCTATCCTGTACGATTTTGTAACCATCTGAGTGTGTACCATTTTACTCAGAGGTAAAAGTCAATGTGTTTGCACTAGTGTACAGTGCTCTGACTGGAAAGAGGCTGTTGAGGAAGGTTTTGAGCAGAGACGAGCCTGTCAGAGAAAGAGTCGAGACAAACGAAGATGACTTTTGGGAAGATTTTAAAGATTCGAATCAAGTAACCATGTGTACCTGCACTAATAAGTTTTCTACTTCTACTGCTCATTGGGACATAGTAATCATAGAAGTCTATGGGCTACGACAAGATGGTTTGGTGGCCGTGTACATTGTCTAATTATCAAATCAATGTGATTAGCATGCCCATCGCCTTAAACATCCATCACGTCTCTCCAGTGAAGCCTTCAAGTTCCTTTCTTGCTATTTTGAAACACACAATACATTACCGATCTTGTATTGCCAAATACCATTCTACTGTTTGTACATTTCACATTCCCTGTGTCCGTTCATTTGACGTGCTACTTAAGTCTGAATCTTGGCTACCGAGACATAGAAGTGCACTTATCCTTTTGACATAGTGATTTCCTTTGGGTAACTCCCATTAGTGGGATGTCTGGGTCATCTGACAGTCCTATTTTAAGGCAGTGTGTCTTAGTTAGGGTCATATTGTTGTGAGCAGACACCATGACAAATGCAAGTTTTATAAAGGACAACATTTAATTGGGGCTGTCTTACAGGTTCAGAGGTTCAGTCCATTATCATCAAGGCAGGAGCATGGCAGCATCCAGGCAGGCATGGTGCAGGAGGAGCTGAGAGTTCTACATCGTCACCTGAAGGAAGCCAGGAACAGACTGAGCATCCTCAGGCAGCTAGGAGGAGGGTCTCCAAGCCCACCCCCGCAGTGACACACACACTTTCTACAACAAGGCCACACCTTCTAATCGTGCCACTCCCTGGGCCAAGCATATGCAAACCATCACACAGTGTTTTGTTTTTTAGACCTTGTACTGTTTTCTATAAAGGCAGTAGTGGTTTGCACTCCCACTCACAGTGCGTAACAGGTCTCTGGGCTCCATATCCTCAACAGCACATGGCGTGTCAACTTTTTCCAACAATGTTGCTAACAGCACACACTGAGGAATCAATGGTCTCTTCAGTAAATGGTGCTAGAAGAAATGGATGTGCACATGCATAAGGAGAAAATTAGGCCCCTGTCTTTCACAGCATACAAAGATGGAATGGCTGAGGGTGTAGCTTAGTGGAAGAGTGGTTAGTGTATACGGGGCCTTGAGTTTGAACCTCAGCACACGAGAATCCACTCCACATGGACTAAACGCATAGATGTAAGACTTAGATCTGCGAAACTAATAGAACAGACAAAGGAAACGGTTCAGGACATTGGACTTATCAGAGGAGCCGAGAGCACAGAGAATGGAAACAAAAAATAGAGAAATGGGATTTCATTCAACTCAAAAGCTTCTGCCCAGCAAGAAGGCTGTCAAAAGAGTGAACCTGCAGAGAGGAGAAAAGTGTTTGCCAAGAGCCAGAATATGAACAGAGCTCTAGAGCAGAAAGTAATAATCCAATAAAAATGGGCAAGAGGGTCGGACGACCTTTCTCGAAAGAAGATACACAAATAGCCCACAAGTGTATGAAATGCCCAACATCACCAGTCACCAGAGAGATGCTGATCAGAAACACAGTGTGTTATCACCTCACTCCAGTTAGGATGCACGGCTAGAGAGCAGAAGTTTCCAATATCAAAGCCAGCGTTGCTACTGTGCCCTGAATACAAACACACCCTCAGCCCAAAGGAAACATCCTCACGCCTTCCTTCCTGGAATTCAGTAAGAGAATGTTCATAAGCAAAGCTATATTAGCATGTTTTCCTAAACTATACTAATAAGATCCCTCTTTTCCATAATTCCTGTCACGTCGTCTCCATTACAAGGTATGACAATCTTATTTTTCAACACATATTTAAACACAGTTTTTTTTTCTCCTGAGTGTAATTCCAATTGATTTCAACGTTCACTCATTCTAGAGCCTATGCTAACTTCTGGAGATACAATCATTCGTTTGTGTATATGTCACTGTTTGCATAAAGTTGAGGCTCTTGAAGAGGAACCAGGGAAGCAAAACACTGCACAGTGAAGCAGGGGACACTGGGAAGAAGCACCATGTGCTCAGAGACACAGAGCATGGTTTCTTGACCTGGGTTGAGAAGTGCTGGGAGGCCCCTGAAGATGCCATACCAGAGAGAACTGACTAGATAACACTTAGCTAGGTGGTGCCAGGGTTACAAACTGTTAGAAAGGCCATAATGAGTCTTGAGAAAGGAAAAGCTGGAGCAGAGAACGGGAGAGTGTCCAGGAATGATGATGAATATCCAGGAGCTACAGAAAGACTCTGTAAGCCATCTAAAGATGGCTCTGTCTTCCTTCTCCCTGAAGACAGAGGACAGGTATGCAAAGGACTGATTGGCACTAACATGATTAGATTGCTGGCCCCACTGTGGAGAAAATACTCTTTGGAAAAGAATGAGGAGAGGTGAGTAAGATCGTGTTCTTGGGCAAAGCTGTGCTTTGGGTCAGAAGAACAAGGGTGCTGGCTTTCATCTGTAATCCTCACACGTGGGAAACCCACATGGCAGGAAAAGTATAAGTTTGAAGCCTGCCTGTGCTACATTGTGAGACCCTGGCTCACAAAAGAAAGAGGGAAAGTGTATATCTTTCACCTGGATGTCGATAGTCAAGGGTAAAATGATATCATTTTAATTAAGTAATCATATAGCAAGACACATAGTGTGAAGTTTCAAATAGTACCAAAAGGTAAGACGTAAACATTCTGCCTCCCACTAGAATGCCTACCTATTTAAGTTTCCTTCCTAGGCAATTGTTACCAGCCTCTTGTCTATTTTTCCAGAAATAGGTCCCTGTTGTTGTAAAAATATAAAAAATAAAAAAAGTATGGTTGTCTATTATCTCCACTAGGTCCAGCACTGTGTTGCCTCATGATATCTGCTAGAGATCTTAAGTCTCAGTCAACAAAGCGTCTCACCCGCTCTGCTGTATCCCATATCACACTACTGAAGGCTTCTCTCTGAGCCTGGCAGCAATCTCTCTATCTAGTTCCTAAGGCAGGTTTCCATGCCAGAAACACACATCCCAACTCTGTGGTGGCCCCGACCAGCCGCCCCACACTTTCTTACACTTAAATCGCTACATGAAGGAACACATAACACAATAACCTTTGACCCAATTGATAAGATATAATTGCCCACTTAAACATACAAAGCCCAGTACACATCCATCCCTTAAAAACATTCGTAACAACCTGTAAAGGTACAGCGTGGAATCTTAACGTCACCTGCCATATTGTCCTGCCGCAGCTTCTCTCCCTCTCCCTCCTGTCTCTTCTCCTTTTCGTTCCAGTCTCCTCCTCTTTCTTCAAACTTTTCTCCCGCCCATCCTTCCTTCTTGTCCAATGACAGGCCTCCTTCTATCTTGTACCTGTCTCACCTGTGACATCATCCCACAGGTCCCTGACATGGAGTGTCTCCATTGACAAATATGGTTTCACTATGTCATAGGCAGCTTTGAAACTTTCTTCAGAAATGTCAGTTGCAAAAATACTTCCATAGTCTTATTGGCAAAAATCTGAAGACATGATATTTTAACAGCATACTGTTAGTTTTCTTATAAACAATGTAAAAATTCTTTTCTAGATAGTAGGTATCTTTTTACATTGAAGTAAACTTTCGAGAAATTTTAGGCATCTTGATCCATGTGTTTCCTAAATTCCCTAAGAGTTACAATAAGACCGACTCATTGACTGTTCTGCCACCATCTTAAATCTCCCACCCTCCTGCCCTGCACGCACCTCGTTCCCACTAGTCAGGGAGAGCCACTTGCCGTGCTCAAGTTCTCTTCTCTTAGCCCCAGCTGCACGGTGCAGAACAATCTTCCATTGTTTTCCTGAAAATGCTATTATTCTCTCCTTCAAAAATTTAACAGGCCAATCCATTCCAAGTGATCAGCCCTAAAATACTCCAATCATTGGAGAAAATTCTGCATGACCTGGGAGAGCTACAGATTCTATATCTCCTCTTATCTTTGCCCCCATTCCACCCTCAAGTATCAAAACAATCTTCCTTCTAAATTTTGTAGTTAAAGTGACAGTATATTATATTCAGTATATGAGTTGGTTTGCATTGAATGGACTTATATTTTATACATATGAGATATATATAGCTATAAGAAAAATATTTATATTTATAAGAAAAATATTTATATTTAAATGTATTTATTAAATATATATTTAAGTTTGTCCTTCCACCTGACCCTCAAAAGTCAATTTAAGACATCTTCCTATTGACATTTCCTTTTTATAAGTGAAATGGCTCTCACTTCTTCTGCACAACAGGTGTCCACTTAGAACACAATCGGACCCTTGACCTTCGCAAATCCAGGCTGAGCACCTCCCATTCCTTCAGCTTTTTCCTTAGTCAACAATTTCTTCCTTTCAGCCACAATCAAATGTATACATGTGTGATATGTTTTCTAGATATATCTTCATGGTGGTCGCCCTCAATTAAAATCTGTTTAATGAGATTCCTATACCTTAATAGTTACCAAACCTCTCTCCAAATACCTGAGGTCAGGGCTAGATGCAGTTCAGAAATTTTAGGAATGGATGTCGCCGACATGGGCTTTGGGGTAAAAATCAGCTCCAGTTGATAGCTATCTCCCAAGACAGGGGAGTCAAGGGGCATTCCAGAGTGTGAGCTAAATGGGGCAACCAACCAAGGACAAGAAATGGCCCTGAAGCAGAGTTTTAAAGTGTTGAAATTGAGGTCTCAGAGGCTCAGGGCTACAAACATTCTCTGTGAAGCCTGTGGACTGAAGGTTCATCCCGTGCACAGGTAAAATGCACCCTGTAGCCCTGGACCTGGCACTGAGGAGAGCAGAGCCAGAAAAATGACTGCCCCACCTTATCCAGAATGTCTAAAACAGTGAGCCCCAGGTTCCAGGAGAGATCCTGTATCACGGCAATAAAGTGGGGAATGACGGAACAGTGGCCTGTACTAGGAAGGCACACAGGCGAGCTTGTGCGCATGTGCACACATTGGTGCATGAGCGCATAGGCGCATGTACTCACAGATTTAACCATATCTTCTCTTGCTCTGTTCTGCCTCCTTTCTCTTAGTTCTTAGGGCAGTAAAACATGGGGGTATAGACACAAGGAGCCTAACGGTTAACATTCTGTCCAGGATGTTATTCTGGGAGTGAAAGGCGAAGCCTGATGGGGTGATGGGACTGTTGCCGCTTTAACATGTAGACTAACAGAACCTCAGCGAGCACTAGCTTCCTCAGTACCATCCAATACCATGGGCTCAGCAGGGACTGTGGGAAACCAAAGCCATTAGCTGTCTTTCAGATGTGAATGGTGGCTATTGCCCAAATGCCACCTCGTACTAGCGTAGCATAAGTCTCTCTACAGACAGAAATGTTTATTTATGACAATTAGAATTTATTCTCTTTTCTACCTAGTTCTACCTAGCTTAAAAGTTAAAAAGTTCAAGGTTGTCCTCACTCACCGAGAGAGTTTGAGGCCAGTCTGGGAATGAAACGGTATCAGGAGGGAAGAAGGGAAGAGGAGGAGGAAGACGGGGAGGAGGAGAGAGAAAGGAGATGAAGTGGGGGATGGGAACTGACGTATTTAAAGTCAGATGGGCTTATAGCCCAGTTCATTTGTGTATATACATTAAACTTTATCATAAAGAACTTGCAAATAAAAGAAAAAACACAAGCCAAAATGAGTAAAATCCAAAGTCTATATGTATCTTTCAACAGACTTCTGTACAGTTAGACTGTAAGTATTTTCTGGAATAACGTTTTAAAAGCCAATCCTACTGAAGTTGCCCTGAATTCACTCATTTTCTACTACTCACCCAACAACCATATGCCCCCCCCCCCCAGGTACCAGGGAGCCACTCAGCTCATCCAGCCAATACCTCTGGGCTCTTCATTAAATCCCTGCTAAAGTTGGTTCAGAAACTTTGCTTAAGGCTATATCTGTAAGGGCATCTCTTTCTCTGAAAGGATAAATAGACAGAAATTTACTAACGAAAATAAAATGACTGTTGCACCTGCTACAAATAGACTCAAGTGAACTGGATCCTGCTCTCCAGATACAGCTGCATGAGAAATTACTTTGTTTTTTTTTCTGCAGTTCGAGAGACCGAGCCCAGAGCCTGGCACATGCGCTGTTAAATGCTTTCCTGCTAGGCTATATCTGTGGCCCACAGCTGTACCACTTTTTTATTAAATCCCTCACCCTGATCAGGCATATATACATAAGCTGTTGTCCCGGTGCTTGTGAAGCAGAGGCAAGAAGGTCACTGGAACTCGTGAATTTGAGGCCATCTTGGGCAGCATATGGCGACCCTACATAAAGAAAACAACAAATACTTCACACCAAGCAGACAGCACAACTCAGGGCCCAGGCAGTACAACTAGTGGAAGAACAAAAAGACAGAGTCAACGTATTCTCCTAAAGGAGATGCTTTTTTGCCCCTGGGGTTCTTTTACGTGTGTGTGTGTGTGTGTGTGTGTGTGTGTGTGTGTGTGTGTGTGTTCTGTTGTTTGAGGCAAGGCCTAACTGCACAGTACTGGATAGACAGAAATCTACCTGCCTCTACCTCCTGAATTCTGGGATTACCTCGTCCATCTAAATTACTATTTTTAATAATATCAAACTGGAAACAATATAATAATAGAGAAAATGAATTATGGTAGATTAGTTCACTGTAACCAAAATAGCAAGAAGAACAGAACAGATTAGTTATATTCGGCAACTTGGACGAGCCTTACAAAAGGATGTCAAGGAAGGAAGCCACACGTGATATAGCACACACTGTATTATTCTACTTCTAGTAGACATTCTACTTACATAAAGTCCGTAGACATCATCTGTGCTGTTAAGACCAGTCTAGTTCCTAGTCCTCATTCTCTCTCTCTCTCTCTCTCTCTCTCTCTCTCTCTCTCTCTCTCTCTCTCTCTCTCTCTCGGTACATGCCCTTTCTCATAGGCTAGGTGGCTCACACGTGTAGCCCAGCAGTTAGAGCGGAAACAGAAGGATGTTCACCGACATCCTCTACTGCAAAGTGAGTTTGAGGCCTGCCTGGGTTACATGATATACCCTGTCTCAAAGCAAAACTCAAGACCCAGGGCTTTCTTGTTGAAATAAGTTTTTAGTCCATAAAATACATACAGGCATATACAGTCATCCAAAGCCAGCAGAAGCCTTATCAACTTATGCTTAAATTAGAAGGCCTTCCCTTCTTGAACTCCATAGTCATCACCTGATAACTTCCTCAGGCCCAATATGTTTTGTGAGATTGGTTGCAGGGCCCAAGTGTCTGGCAGCCTTTCTGCGAGCCCAGCTGTCAATGACTGAACAACAAGCCATTGCTCAGTTGCACAATGTGTATGAAGTCATGCAGTTCTATAAACGGAATACTTGATTTGATCTTCAGTCGCCAGGCTCTGGTGCCCGGAAGGTGATTATACAGTGTCCGGTATTTATATCAACCTCAATCACTCACTGTCTACCAACGGGCTCTAATAAGATGCTCCAAGCCCTATATTTAATTCCCATGAATTACTTGTTGATTATCTGCACTGCAGATTATCTGCAATAAGTTTTCTCTGGCCTGAGCCAGCTCCTTCTTGCACTCTTTTAGGCCACTTTTTTTCCCACTCAGCTGGTGGGTACAAGGCTGCAAAGCCAAACTCATTTTGCTATTGGGATAAGTCAGTGTCTTTCAAGGGAGAGACATTTGGCAGAGTCTGTGGACATATTTGGTTGTCACAGTTGTGGGAGATGCTTTCTTTATTGACAGAAGCCAGAGATGCCCGTTCAATCAAGTACAAGACACCCCCATTATGAAAATTACCCAGTCCAAAGTGTATATAGTATTGAGGTTGAGAGTCCCTTTATATAAATAGAGATAAAATAGGTGTCTTAATCATGGTTTCTATTCCTGCACAAAACATCACGACCAAGAAGCAAGTTGGGGAGGAAAGGGTTTACTCAGCTTACACTTCCACATTGCTGTTCATCACCAAAGGAAGTCAGGGCTGGAACTCAAGCAGGGCAGGAAGCAGGAGCTGATGCAGAGGCCATGGAGGGATGTTACTTACTGGCTTGCTTCCCCTGGCTTGCTCAGCTTGCTTTCTTATAGAACCCAAGACCACCAGCCCAGGGATGGTACCACCCACAAGGGGCCAGGCCCTCTCCCCTTGATCACTAATTGAGAAAATGCCTTACAGCTGGGTCTCATGGAGGCATTTCCTCAGCGGAGGCCCCTTTCTCTGTGATAACTCTGGCTTGTGTCAAGTGGACACACAAAACCAGCCAGGACAATAGAGAAAGGATTGACAAATAACAAAAACATTTTACATGGAAATCCTCATGCTGTGGGAAGTTGTCTTCGACTTTAGACACTCTTTTCCTGAGACGCTCTCCGGAACACACATATATACATAATTTAAAATTTTGTCAATCTTTAAAACATTTTCTTTTTTTTTTTTTTTTTTTTTTTTTTGGAGCTGGGGACCGAACCCATCTTTAAAACATTTAAATGGGGGCTGGGGATTTAGCTCAGTGGTAGAGCGCTTACCTAGGAAGCGCAAGGCCCTGGGTTCGGTCCCCAGCTCGAAAAAAGAACAAAAAAAAAAAAACAAAAACATTTAAATGTTATTTATTTATTTATTTTTTGTGTGTGTGTGTGTGTGTGTGTGTGTGTGTGTGTGTGTGTGTGTACAAGCATGTGCTACAGCCTCCATGTAGGGTTCAGAAAACAATTTGCATGAGTCAGTTCTCTCTTTCTACCACAAGGGTCCTGAGGAATCAAACTCAGGCTCAGAATTTAAACTCTTGCTGGTGTGGGAAGGAGTAGAGTGGTTCCAGGATCTTCACAGGGGCTGTATACCAAACCGGAAGATGCTACCAGGCCCAAGTCTTCCAACATCCAACCGGAAGAGTAGGTCCCAGAATCAGTCTACCACAGACTATGAATTATTTCCTTAAGCTTCCACACTGGGGAAAGTTATAGCGTATGCCTCTTAAACATGGGCATGACCCAAAACCTACACCCTGAAATGCATTCTAGGAAGATAATTGGGTGACTGTTTCTCCAGCATTTCCAGAGAGGTGTTGACTTCACCTTGGATAACTGTTTTCAAAAGGCATCATTAACCAAAATGTGGATGCTTCAGTCCTTCTTAGAAGGGGAAACAAACTACTCAATGGAGGACATACAGGGACAAAGAGTGGAGCAGAGACTGAAGGAAAGGCCATCCAGAGACTGTCCCACCGGGATCCATCCCATATGAAGCCACCAAACCCAGACACTATTGCTGATGCCAAGAAGTGCATGATGACAGGAACCTGATATGGATGTCTCCTGAGAGGCTCTGCCAGAGCCTTACTGATACAGATGAGGATGCTTGCAGCTAACCATCAGACAGCACAGGGACCCCAATGGAGGAGTTAGAGAAAGGACTAAAGGAGCTGAAAGGGTTTGCAACCCCATAGGAAGAACAACAATATCGACCAACCAACCTCCCCAGAGCTCCCAGGGACTAAACTACCAATCAAAGAGTAGACATGGAGGGATCTATGGCTCCAGCCGAATATGTAGCAAAGGATGGCATTTTTGGGCATCAATAGGAGGAGAGGCCCTTGGTCCTGTGAAGGCTCATTTCTCCAGTGTAGGAGAATGCCAGGATGTTGAGGTGGGAGTGGGTGGGTGGGAGGGGGAACATCTCCATAGAAGCAGGGGGAGAGGGGATGGGAGAGGGGACAACTGGCAAAGAGGATAACATTTGAAATATAAATGCATAAACTATCCAATAAAAATAAAAACGAACAAACAAAAAGGCATCATTAATTACATCTTCACGTTGGCTTTGTCTCTAACGAAAGTAGAGTGAAGGGATGGCTAACACTGTTTCCTAAGACTGGGAAATTAATAATGAGAGTAATTCTCACAAAAGCTCTATTAATCAGTTTTTAAAAAAATATATGGAAACTCAAAAGTTGAAGTCCTAGTTCACTGGGGTTCATTCTTAGCAGGACCACTTTCACTGGTGCTCTTACTAGGATATTCATTGCCACCATAAACTCATAGTCTTTAGGTAGTGGAAAGCTCTTAGCAAAGAATGTTTTATTCCTTAACCACAGGATAGCTGTGTCTCTAGGAAAAAACTCCACATAAGGCAATGGGCCACATCAAGAATGGATGTTCCTTCAGTCTCGGTGATAATCTTGCCTCTCTCTTCCCTGCCAAGGGGTATTCTTGTTGGAAGAACATTTTGATCATCTCTTGAAATCTAGGGGTAATTCAAGGCATTTGGTCAATGAGCATACCATGTATGTCTTTCTGTGATTGATCTACAAATTTCATAAACTTCGTTGTTTTGATAGCCATTGTGTAGATAAACAGACCTCAAGCTTCTGGCTATTATAAATAAAACCCGCGTGTCTTTTTTTTATATGTTGGGGGCATCACTGGATCCTCAGGCAGTTTAATGTCAATTTTCTGAGGAACCTCAGACTGCACAGAATGGTCTTTGACCAACAATGGACACAGCACTGTCACCTTTTTGATCTTAGCCATTCTCAGTTTTCAGGTTTGTTTTGATTGCATTTTCTAAAGATGTTGAAAAAAACGTTCCTCAGAAAAGCTCATGAGTCTCCCTTTTGAGTTCTTTGTATATTTTGGATATGCCTCTTTCTTTTAGGAAATCTGTTGGTTGCCGTTTTGTCTAACCACAGTGTCCTTTGCCTTACAGAAGCTTTGCAGTTTTATTGGATTCTTGATCTTGCATAAGCCATTGGTGTTTTTTCAGGAAATTTTTTTAGTGCCCATATGTTCAGATGTATGTACTTGGACTTGCTAAGCATTCAGACATGTTGACCTCCAGTTCACCATGAAAAATATGACCAAATTTTTATTCTGTTTTTATTTACCATGCAGTTTTATCACTATTTTTGGCTTGGTTCAGGGATAGTGAAATGTCCTTTTATTGTTGAGGATAGTTTAGCTATCCTGTTATTCAGATATTTGCAAATTGTTCTGTCTAACTCTTTGAAGAATTGGATTGGTATTTTTGATGGGGGATTGCATTGAATCTGTGATCCTTTTTGGTAAAATGGCCATTTTTATTTAATTTGCAATTATAGATCTTTCCATCAAGGTCTTCTTCAAAGGAAAAAAGGTATTTTATATTATTTGGGTCTATTATGAAGATTATCGTTTCCTAATTTCTTTCTCGACTTGTTTCTCTTTTGAGGCTACTGATTTATTTGGCCCACTTTGCTGGGTTTATCAGCTTTAGTAGGAGTGGAACTTTTGGGATCACTAAATATACTAATATCATGGTGGCTGTATCCTTGATCTCCTTTTGTTGTCTGATTATCTGGCTGAATAAGAACGTCTCTAGTCCCTGATTTTAGTGGGATTTACTTCAACATTTAGTTTAGGGTTTGGTCTGTTAATAAGAATATTTTTCAAACTATTCTTAAAAAAAGGGTTAGTTTTCCATCGTTGTATGTAAATGCTATTCAGATAAAATTCTTTTATTTACCTTGAGATAGATCTGAAGCATTATATATCAAGTAAGGAAAAACTGTTTATTGCCCAGGATAGAGAAACAAGATGAATGGTGGCACTAAAATCGTCTCATTTAACAGTAGGGTTGGTCTTTGCTTAGGTTAGTTTTACAGAAACACTTGAGATAGATGAAGTTATAAGAGAAACGGTTTCTTTTTCAGTGTTGGAGGTCTCAGCCCTTGGCTGGTTGGCCCATTGCTTTTGGGTCTATAGTAAAACCATGATTAGCAAGTGTAGCAGAAGGTGCGACTCATGACAGCCAGGAAGCTAAAGAGACAGGCAGCTTCATTAAACACATCACTAATGACCCAACTCTTTGGACTAGGCCCACCTCTTAAAGTTTCCAATAGGACCCAAGCTTGTCACCAAGCTTTTAGCACATGAGCTTTGAGGGATACTATTATTCCAAGCTATAGTTCTCCCTTATCTCTTATTTTTGTTGTGGTAAAGTACACATATTCATTATGACTTCAACCATTTTAACTGTGTACGTCAGTAAGTACACTTACTGTGTCGTAAAAAACAAAACAAAACCCTACAATATGCTTTTCCATAACTATTTTTCATCCCAAACAAAACTTCTGTATCTGTTAAATAATAAAAATTCTAATTCATGTTATTTTTAACAGGATCTTCCTCCTTTTCCTTCTCACCCTCCCTTCTGATTCTTCCTCTTCTTCCTCTTCTTCTTCTCCCCTCCTCCTCTCCTCTTCTTGTTCAGACCAAGGAACACAGGCCTTGAGTTTAGGAAGCTCTCTCTCTCCTCCAGTCTCACCTCATCCCCCTAGCATTTATGTTTAATTATGTGTGTGTGGAGGAGGGTGTGAGTGCAGGGACCTATGGAAGGGAGGAGAGGCTGTCGGAGCTCATGGAGCTAGAGGTAGAGTTGGTAGTGAATCCCTTGATATGGGTTCAAGGGACTCAGTTTGGATCCTCTGCAAGAACAGAGCACTTTCACTGCCCGAGCCATCTCTCCAGCCGCCCATTTCATACTTGTATGTAAGAGGAAGCATATTTCTGTCTCCCAATCAACACTTAGAAAATACACATAACAGTGAAAATTAAAGAACCCAAGCAATTAGTGTCAATATCCTGGTATATAGTTTGTAACTAACTGTCCTCTTATAAACACATATGTATATGTAATTAGAAATAAAGTAAAAAAAAAAAAAGTATGTTCTCCATGTAAATGTGCCCATATGATTAATTTTCTTTCCTAACCATTAGAAGTTCTTTATTGGGTGAGCATAATTCAGTAAAGTTGATAAAAAGCCACGGAGAACAATTAGAAAACAACTTCTTTGGTTTAAAACGGCTTTGATGGGGAAGCCTTGGGGGGGAGAGACATGCAAACAGCTGGTTTTCACTTAGAGCATCTTATCTGAACACTAATTCTTTCTCAACCTGCAACTGTCAGAGCCCAAGCCCACCCATTGCCTAGAGTGTCTCCCAAGTGCCTAGGCTGCTGTTTAAAAAGCTACAGCACTTCCTTACACAAAATGCGAATAAATCATGCCAAGGCTTTTTAGAGAAAACTAATGAAGCTTGAAACCCAGTCTGTTTAAAAATATTTCTGAAGATTAAGCAAAACACACCAGATTTTTTTTTGAGTCTAGAGTATGTTTTTGGCCTCACAGAAACTTCAGATGTTCTCTCGAAACCTTAAAAATCCTTAAACATGTTGTTTGACACTGTAATTCTTTTGTGACTTCCCCCGGTCATGACATGAATTAGACAGCACCTATACCTATTCAAAGAAATAAAATCTATATGTCAAGCTACAGATCTATGCGCCAGTGAGAAAACTCAGTGGGTGAAGAGGCTAACCACTGACAGTCACTACCTACCTTCTATCCCAGAACCCTCAGGGTGGAAGGAGAGAAGGGACTGGCCAGTGTACATATGCCCTTCCCATAAATAAATACACATTTAAAAAATTAAAACACAGGTTTTCTAAAACATGCCACATAAACAGGGAGTTAAGTATAGATTATGATTACCTTACAAAATAATTAGTTTTCCTATGCCGTGATGTAACTTAAAATGTAACTTAAAAATGTAACAATAAAGCTACATTATAGCATTCTGGGTCCTTCTAGCACTCAGATAGATTCAATGCTTTTGCTTTTTCTATTAATCAAATTTTACTTACCTAGGGATCACGGTGGAACTGAAATTAAAATCCAGATATTTTGGTTTAATAGGCTTAAGAACCCTATGTTACAAATTAGCCAATTCTGATATCGTTTAGGGTGGAAAATTTAGAGGTTCAAAGGCTGCTGGCTAAATGTAGTAATTGTGCCTTTTATTTCGCAGGTAAAGAAATGTGAAAATGCTCTGGTTGTGGTGGTGGAGTCCTTTAACCCCAGCACTCAGGAGGCAGAGGCAGGTGGGTCCCTGTGAGTTCAAGGCTAGCCTGGTCTACAGAGTGAGTTCGAGGACAGCCAGGGTTGTTACGCAAAGAAAAACCTGATTCAAAACACCAAACAGAAAATAAATAAATAATAGAGAGAAAAACTTAAAAATTGCAAATGGATCAGTCTGGAATGATGCTGTGGCTTCTTCCTTCAGTCACTACGACGTGGCTTAGAAATCATGTCTGGTAAGAAAAAAGACTTTTCTATAGATGGCATTTTGTGGACATTTTGTAGGTTTTTTTTTTTTTTTTGAGTTTTGCATATGTTTTCTCTTTGTGAATACTCTCTGACAAAATAGAAGTCCTTCCAGAAATCATAGAGCTGAGCGAGAAATCCTGCTTCCCAGGAGTCCTACTGATGCCAGTGGGGATTCTGAGAATGGAACAAATGCTGAACTTGACCCTGTAGTGTTTAAACTGCAACCCCGTCTGCTCTCTGCACAGACTGGCTTCCCACTAAAAGGACCTGTGGTCCGTGCAGGGATCAGACAGCAGGTTAACATAAAGCTAGTTTTTCCACTTCTTTTGAAGCAACAGTTGAGACACATGATACCTTCTTTTAGGGCTATCTTGTATCTTAAAGCACACAGACCTTAAATGGGGTGATGGGAGAAAGTAAAAGGTGGAGGAGGTAAATGGAGGTTTATGCTGATAATGGTTTTTCAACCACCTTCTCCTCCAGTGGCCGTGAATTAGCACTGAGTCCTAAACATGTGGAAGGAAAGGAGACCAGGAACAAAGGCATCGATTTTGAAAGTAACTATCAACAGAGCCTTGCTAATGTTACATTGTATAGGTGTGGAAATGGTTACTAAAAACATTCCAGCGTGGTGATGGTTGGTTTAATAAGGTGAAATTATTAAATAAAATTGAGATTAAAAAAAAAATCTTAAAAAAAAAAAAAAAAAAAAGTTGGCTGACAGGACTCAGTGGGTACAGGTACCTGCTACACAAGCCTGGTGACCTGTGTTTGATCCAAGGACTGCACAATGAAGGTGGATGAAGAGAACTGATTCCACAAAGTTGTCCTTTGGCCTCCACATATGCACTGTGGCATGGGCATCTCTCTACGGTGGCATGGGGATCTCTCCTTCTACATACATCAGGCACACACAATAATAAGGGAAAATGCTAGTCTTTATTTCAAGGCGAGCATGGCGCCTCATGTGTGCAATCCCAGGACTTCTGAGGCTACCGTAGAAGAGTGTCACGAACTTGAGACCAGACTTGTCTGCCTCAGTTCCAGGCTCTCTGGGATGTGGTAAGCCACTATCTCAAAGGAACAAAAGCAAAACCAGACAATCACAGTAGGTAAACGACAACAAGAGCTGGTTGGAACTGGAGTGTGTCGAGGGTGGGGGATCTGGTCTTAGCTATGAGCTTTTTCGCTTAGCAATTGCTGCAGTTCAAGATGAGCATTCTGTTCAGAGAGAAGAGGGCCTTGAACCACCATCTACACAGTTTCACTGGGGCACTTGAATAAGGTCTCATTTTTAGCTGTTTTGGGTGGAATAGTTCTGGCATCCTTCATAAGCTGCCTATTTACTCAATGCATAAACATTGCCTTTATATCAGAAAGGAAGAAAGAAAAAGAGAAAGAAAGAAAAAGAAGGAAAGAAAGATGAAAGAAAGAAACAAACAAGCAAAGGGAGGAAGATAAAGATATAGGATATATTTAAAAATAAAATTGAAGTTCTTTTGCTTTCATTTAATAGATTATGAATTGTGAAAAAAAATCAACAGACCACCAAACCCAGTGCTTTGGAAGTGAGATGCTTGCTTAGTTGTGGTATAGAAAACCTACTGGTACCAGAACTAAAAGTAGTTAAGAGGTTGCGGGTAGTTTAATAGTTGGTGCTTCAGCGCTGATCCCCGGTGGCCGGGTCTACATCCCAGCTCTGTAGTTTCCTAGGTACATACGCGTTTGCAGGTGAGTTATCTATTAACTGGCGTCATAACTAACTGCTCTAATAAGGATGGATTGAAGAGGACAGTGGAGTAAAGGGCCAGGCAGGGCCGTGTAAAGGGCAAGATGTTCTGCTGTGTCAGCCGCAGACGTAGGTTAGACACTTCCCGAGAGCGCTGAGAACCCCGGGAGCTATGAACCTGAGAGTCCAAGGACATTCTCGGAATGGCCTTCGGTTTCTTTCCTTCTCTGCTCAGGAAGTTGTGGACCTTGTCTCCTGGTGAAACCAGACAGCTTAGGAACTTAATGGCCTCTTCCAGTTTTCTTTATTTCTAACGGATTCAGAACTGCACAGATGTGTGGATGTATTTTGCTGGGGATGGAACCCAGGGCTTGGTGCATGCTAATCAAGTGTTCTACCAGCGAACTATATCTGTAGCTCTGTTATGCTTTATATAATAGACGAAAATTACCACACCAAATGCCAATTCTGTTATTTAAAATGTATTTTTGTTGTTATTTTGAAACAACAAAAATTTCCCATATATATGGGGAAATATATATCATATATATGGGGAGATATATATATATATGTATATATATATATATATTAGGGATATATATGTGTGTGTGTGTGAAATATATATCCTATATATGGTGGATATATGTGTCATAATTTTCTGATTTTTATGAAGAATGTAATGCTAAATTTCTTCCCTTCTGCTTGATTTATTTAGCAAATTTTAACTCTCTCCTGCTCATATACTGTCCCTGGCAAACTTACTTCAGTTTTTCCAGAGATTTCATCCTGCTGGTCGTGGTAGTACACGAAGATCTTTGCATGTCGGCGGTGTGAGGATCAGAAATCGGGAGCTAACCATGACTACACAGTGTGTCTGAGGGACTGAGAGATCACTCGGTAGGTAAATAGTGCTTGCTGCTCTTCCAGAGGACTGAATTCAGTCCCACACACCCACACCGGGCAGCTCACAGTGCCATAGTCAGGGGGATCTGACACCCTTTTTTAGACTCCATGGGCACCTGGACACATAAGACTTTCCCAGAAACACAAATATACATAAGTTAAAAAAATAAATCTTAAAAATAAACAAATTGAAAATAATAGTGATTTTGAGAAACCCCGGGGCTACATGAGATCCCATTTTTAAAAGAAAGAAGAAAGAAAAAGATTTTTAATTCATGCTCTCATTTGGTTTTGCTTTCATCTATTTTAAAATTTGTGGGATTTTTAAAAGATATCTTTTTTTCATATATGAGTGCTCGGTTCACATGTATGTATGGGTGCTACACGTATGCCCGGTGTAGAAGCAGGACGTAGATTCCCTGGAACTGGAGTTACAGACACTTGTGAGCTGCCACATGGGTGCTGGAAATTGAACCTGTGTCCTCTAGAAGAGCAAACGGTATGTGCAACAGCTGCGCCATCTCTCCAGCTGCCTTAGTTTATCTTAAAGTGATGTTAGGCCTCAGTTTGTTTTCTGTTCAGATCTATGTGTTTTCTTTATTGGTTGTGTTGATGATGATTGGCAGGAAGCAAACCCAAGGGCGTGTGGAGAGTGGTGAAAGTTCACCTTAACAAGAAGAGACTTTCTCTTTCCTCTCCAACTCCTCCCCGCCTCAGCTCCAGCATTTGCCTCCTCAGATCTTCCCACTGGATTCTCCAGGATTCACAGAATTGTGCTCTACCAGCCTTGCAGAGGATTGCAAAGGCTCAGTTCCCTCAAGGCTCAATCCCATCTCATACCTCTCCCTTGGAAAGCCACTATGATTTGCTAGAACTGCTTGCTACCATCGATCTCATCCTGTTCAACCCGTATATGGGAGCACCTCACCTATTTGTTCCTGTTGGGGATGGGCTTCAGAAGTCTCTGCAAATACAGAAGTCCCCTTTATAATAGCACATTATCACCTGTAACCTACACACATCCTCCTACATACTTTAAATCATCTCTAGGTACCTAATGATACATGATAAAATGTTGCATTCTATGTAAATAGTTGTATGTATTCTTTAGGGAATGAAAGAAAAAGTCTGCAAATGTTCAATATAGACGTTTTTCTTCCAGATATTTCCAGTCTGTGATTGGTTGACTTTGTGTCAAACTCAGATACTAAGGGCCACTGTGTCTTAAAATCAATGTTTCCTAATGTATATAGCATTGGAATTTGGGTAAACTAAGGAAAGCCCACTCCCATGAAACCTGGTAGTCCACATTCTGGGGGCCAGGGTCAAGCATTTTAACTCCAGTCTGCTTGTCATCAGGTTGGTTTACTTCCCTCTGTGTCCACGTCATGGGAACACCCTTTGATTGTAGGACAGCGCAGGTCTTTTTGCTTTGTCAATACTGAAAAGAAAGCATTAGCTATCCCAACTTCAGGGCAACTAGCAGAAGCCAGCAAAGGTTTCAGTTATCCTAGATTGGGGCAGTTCCAACTGGACTTCTGTTTCTAGTACTTTAACTATTGCTACTGCTATTTTAGAGAGTCAGGGTCTCGTGTATCCCAGAGTGGCCTCAAACTCACTACGTAGCTAAAGATGACCTTGAACTTCTAATCCTCTTTTCTCTACCTCCTGAGTTCCTGAGTGCTGGGTTTACACTCCCCATTTGAAGGGTGCTGGGAGGGAAGCCAGTGTTTCTGGCCTGCTAGGCTTGCTTGGACAAAGTGAGCTCCCCCTCCTACCCTCCAGCTGGATTTTTAAAGCCTTTACTTTTTTTCAAATGCTCATTGGCTCTTTAAACTCTGTGTGTATGTGTGTGTGTGTGTGTGTGTGTGTGTGTGTGTGTGTGTGTGTGTGTGTATGCTCGCACACACATGAACAATCTCAGTTTATGTCTTTTGTAAATAGTTAAGTTGGACTGTTACTCTTTCTTGACTTAGATTTTTTTTTTATATATATTACTGATACTAACTTCTGTTTCTTATACCATTTTTAGTCTGCCATTTATTTTTCAACTTTGTTTACAGTGTCTTTTGCCAAAATGAGTTTGAATTTTTTAATTAGTTGTATCTGTCAAATTTTTCTTTGGTGCGTTCTGGGCTGTTGTATGCTTGAACTCCTATGTGATGCAGGAGAGCTCCTCACCTCATGGCTGCTGGGAATCAGAGACAGACAAGGAAAAGAGTCCAGGGACCAGATATGCTCCCTCAACACCCTTTTGTGGCCTACTTACTTCAACTAGGCCCCACCTCTGGGGAGTTAACCATTGACAGAACCCTCAAATCCGTTACATATCAGAAACCCATCATTTGACAGCCACATTTTTAACACACAAGCCTTGAAGAGTCAGATGCTAAGACGACTCTGTAACTGCCAAGTCAATGAACATTTAATACGGCTTATGCTATCCTAAATATGACGAAAGCGGTATTTTACTCATGTGCTGTTTACCGTGTGCTTTCGTGTCCACTGTTTTATTTGGCACTTGCAATCCCTATCTAACATCGATACAAACAGGGCCTGTTTTCCCACTTAAATTCCACACCTGAGGAAATTAAGCGACTTTTCTATGGTTCTCAACTAGCAAGTGTCTCAAGACCAATCCCTGAACTTTTCTGCAAGGTGACCACATTGATAAGAAAGGTTTTATTGGTTATGCTACTTTACTACAGAAGATGAAGTAGAAATATCAGCTGTCACAAGGTAGTGGGGGTGCACACCTTTAGCCCCAGAACTTGGGAGGCATAAGTAGGCTGATCTCTGTGAGTTCAAGGCCAGCCTGGTCTACACAGCAAGTTCCATGACAGCCAGGGCTACACAGAGAAACCCTGTCTCAAAAAAACAAAAGAGTAAATTAAATAAGAATCATACAGAAGAGTACTTCTAGTTCTCTAAGGCAAAGGCATGGAAAGTTTGAAGCCAGCCTGTGCTACATGGGGAGACACCCCCCACCTAAAAAGGAAAAAAAAAACTATAAAAAAGGAATACTATTTGAAATTCATAGATAAGGTTCTTGAAAGGCCTGAGAACTATTTCTTCTCCACATGTTTGCATTTACATACTGACTATAAACTAATATCTTGGGAAAGGAAAGCATCATTTCTACGGATACATTGTATAGCAGGGAAATGAATGATATGTTATGTAAGGCTCTGTGTAAGGAGATACAAAACCTGCAAGGGAGTAGCAAGAAGTAGAAAGAAATTAAGCATCTGTCATAGAAGGAAACCGGGTGGGAAAAAAGAGTAACTAATTAAAAGCTAAGGAAGATAAAATATACAATTGATGGGATGGTTGACATTCATTTAAGATAGAAATGAAGAGATTGGATGGGGGAAGCAGGGAGGAGATGAAACACTTGAAATTACGTTGCCGTTTGAATCAGCAGTGTGGAAGGGAATTTGCAGGCTATTTCCAGAAAATAAATGTATCTGTCGGAGGAGAGAGAGAGTAAGTTTAGGAAAGCACGTTCAGAACGATTTTAGAAGACCCAATCAAAAGATATCATTTTTAGACACTGATTAAGTCAGATTTTGATGAGATTTTTTCCAGCGTTACACTTACAACATACCAGCCTCTGACAGTATAGAGGATTTACCCTTTCTGAGACAGGCACGATACAAGGTTTAACTACAAAACAGCCTTTTAAAAAACTTAGCTGGTATTTTAGAGCAGGACATTTAACCACTTACTACACTTCAAATTATTTTTAATGCCTACGCATTTGCCCTTTTCCTGGTATTTTTATGCTGTCTTTTTTTATTATTATTATTATGAAATGCTATAGGAAAACTCTTAATTCACAAAAGGTAGATATAAGTAGGAAGGGAGTGATGTTGTTAGAGAAAGACTTGTTACTCTTTTTCGACTTCCTTAGAATTGCAAGCCTAGATGGATGGGCGATGCACATCAGTATTTAAACTTCTGTTCCTTTAATGCTTCTGAAATCTGCAAAGACATGCATACTGTAACATGATAGAAATAGACCGTGATTCATACCAGGGAGCAGCAGGTTAGAACGGAAGCAGGGTGGAAATGATTAGGATGACGATTACCCCAGCATCAAGGGCAGTTGGGGTTTCACATTTGACACCCTAAATAATAATCGTTCGTCTGTTTTCATTCTCAACGTGCCCTGCTCTGGATGGTAGACTATGGAGGTCTTAGCAATGGTGGGAATGTGGCATGTTATCATCGGTGTATTTTAAAGTCGCCGCTAACTCTCGCTAATACTCCCGCGTCTGCCAAGTAATGAGTGAAGCACTTGAGTAGCCATTCCGCTTAGCGCTGCAGATCATCAACCATGTAGTCAGTATCAGAGTCCCCATTCCAAAGAGAACACTCAAATTGAACTTGGTCCCGACCAGAGTCCACTAACCATGGCTCTGATTCAGTCCTGTTACAGAGTCCTGTTACAGAAGCCACACAGACAATCCTTAGGCACTGGTTATAGTCTCCTCACATTAAAAAATACCCAGAGGTACCTGAAAATTAGACTTGTAGCATACAAATGAATACTCTAGAAGAAAAAGATTAGCAAGTGTGTGTAACGGTCCCCTCCCCCCCCCCTACTCCCCTCGCCTCTTCCCCTACTCTCCCGCCCTCCCTCTCCACAACCCCTCTCCCCACCCCCAGTCCCCCCGCCTCCTCCCCGCCCTCTCCCTCCCCCGCCCCTCCCCCCCTCCAGCGTCCACACTTTCTCATTTCCAGTTACAGTTATCCTTAGTCAAATACGGTCCAAAAATGTTGATGGGAATTCTAGAAGTGACAAGTTCTTACATTTTTCAACTAGGTAGGTGCTGTCCTGCTTTGTCCTGATGGGGTATAAATCAATCTTTTGCCCAGTGTATCCCCATAATATACAGTATCCACCCATTAGCCACTTTAGTGATACCACCGATTTGTCATGGGTTCTCAGTGCCTGTGTTCAAGGAAGCCGAGTGTTTTAGGCCATCACTGCCACATCGTCATCTCTCTCTGTCTCATCATGTCGGCTTTATGTGTTGGGGTGTTTTGTTTTGTTTTTAGAATTATTTATTTATTCTATGTATATGAGTAGACTGTCGCTGTCTTCATTCACACCAGAAGAGGGCATCAGATCCCATTACAGATGGTTGTGAGCCACCATGTGGTTGCTGGAAATTGAACTCAGGACCTCTGGAAGAGCAGTCAGTGCTCTTAACCACCCACCGAGCCATTTCTCCAGTCCTTTGTTTTGTTTTTGACACAGGGTCCTGTTATATACCCCTGAGTGGCCTTAATCCTGCTTTTTTGCCTTGTGAGTCTGGGGTTATAGGTGTGTCCTGCTATCTCGTTGGAATTTTATCATCTTCCAACATCACAAATGTAACACAAGACATTTGGAAAGACTTCATTCACATATCTAAAAAAAAAAAAAAAAAAAAAAAAAAAAAATTACATTTTAATTGTGTGCCCCTGCGTGTGTACATGTGTGTGTAGAGGCCTGAGGACAACTTTTGAGAGCTGTTTCCCTCATGGGAGTCCTGGCGGTTGGATGTGAGCCAACAATCAGGCTTGGTGACAGGCACTTTTACCCTGGGAGCCATCTCACTGGACCTCACGTGACTGTTACTGTTATGTATTGTTGCTGTTATCTTACTGTTATTGCTGATCTTTTAGTGCACTTAATCTATAAGGTAGATTTCTCATCAGTATGTATCTACACGAAAAACAACATTGGTACTGTATGGTTTGTGTTTTAGGCATTGCTAAGAAGAAGAAACATTGGGAATGTTTCTATGCATAAGAAGGAACCGTTGAACTGGTGGGGGAAACTCCAAAAATTTTTATGGAATCCTTTCACTAATAGTCTTTCCCTGTAAGTCATAAAGTATTAATAAATCTCTTTTTGGCCGTGGGAGGGGTAATTCTATTTCCAAAGTATTATTAAAAAATCCTAGTATTGGTTCCTGCAGGTCCTGGGCTGGCACCCTGACCTCCTGCCCTTGCTCTATCAAGGGGCCAAGAGGGAAGTGAAAAGAGGGAACTTGAGTCTCTATTTCTGAAAAATGTCACGATACAAGTTGACCTAGGCCATCTAAAGCCTCTAGTCTTGATTTTAATGTAACCCCTTGGTAGCCAGAAGATTCATTCTCCTAAACTCTGTGATACATACATACACACATTCGTACATACGTACATACATACATACCTACATACAATCCCATATACACATATGTATGAAATACAGAAAACTCTGACTTTAGATGACTCTGTGGCAAAGGCTGAGAAAAGAAGAATGATCATCTCAGATTTTTCCTTGCAGTCTGCCAGTGTCTCTTCTCCGGTGCCTGCATATTATAACTGCTTGGCTGCCAGGGTGTTCTGATAGAGCATCTTTAAAAAAAACATCAAACTAATACCAGTGCCAGTGCCCTTTCTCTGGTAGGCTGTATTAGCACCCTTTGGAATGCCCCAGGCCTCACAAGTGTTATTTTGATGATGTACTTTATCTCCATCAATGCTCTCCTCAGCCCTGGGTGAGAAGGGGATCACAAAGAGTGGCTCCCTGTGTTTCTCAGAACATGACAATGGGGAAGCTGAACTGCTATCAATGGTTCTCTCTTGAAGGTGGTCCTAGAGGCCAGTTTACCTCCGCAGAGTCACAACCAGGCAGCCTTGCTAAAGGTGAGGTTTTAGTTCTCTGTTTAATCATAAGTGAAGAGCTCAGTCAGTCCTTCTTTAGTTCAAGATCCTGTGAGAGGATTTTCAAAGGAGGCACATCAGTCAAGGACAGAACAAGAGTGTTTGTGAGGAAGCCCAGAGAGAAGATTTGGCCATTTTTGTGTCGGTCCCTGTTAAACAGTGTTGAGTAACAAAAGACTGGTCATTTGTGAGCACCGGACACCTGAGCATACATGGAGAGGCTATTTCATGGATCCAGAACTCTGGGAAACACTTCATAAGGGATTTTTAAAGAGACATTTGACCAAATAGGTGGTGTATCCTGACTTCAAACACACATGGACTAGCCTGGAATATTTTCCTTAAAATCATGAGCAATGTTATTATAGCTCTGTCTCAGCTGTACAGGACATACTAAAATGTGCATCGCCCTCGGGGATCATTCTACAGCGAGGTCAGAAGTTCTGCAATAGTTGAACGGAACCATGTTATGGCTTGCATTCCTCTGTTCTCCTGTACTGTTCTGAGACTCATTCTCCTCTATTCACTCAGCATTGACATATGTTATCTCTGTTCTCTCCTTTCACTGAAAGCCGCTTTAGGGATCAATCTGATGAATTAGGTATACATGACTACTGTTAAGGCTTAAAACATTACCCTTCCTAGGATTATGGCTTTGCTCTAGAGAAATAAAGCCGAGGGAATAAATGCAACAGACAGAATTTCAGGTGAGTTATGGCAACTTTTAGTCTGGGTGGTAGTTACAGTAGTCCCCAGCAGGAATTTACATTAAAAAAGGCTAGGGCCAGAGCAAGTTTTAACCTAGAGATGGGGTTTCATGTTATTTAGGCCAGGGTTAGGTTTATTTCAATCTATTGTACTACTCCTTTTCTCGAATGGTGCTGGGAATCAAACCCAGGGCATGGATTCTACTACTGAGCTACGTAGGGAATCACATCTAACAGGGTGTAAATCTACAGGATGCAGTAGTACTGGAATCCCAGGAGTCAACTGAGTTCTCACTGGATTGGAAGTTGCTTCATCCAGGACACTTCAGGATAGTGACCCTTTGATCACAGCCTTGCCACTGAGCTCTGATCAAACTCCAGACATTTTCTGAAGATGGTGTAAGACTTTCTCATGTCCGATGGAACAGTCTGTACAAATACATTGTTTTCTTTTTAAAAAATACACACTGGTTAAGATCCCTGTCAGTGTAAGATAGATTCCTAAATTGAAATTACTAGATCTGCCATTCCCAGGGCTGTTGTCAAATGTTTTCAGAGGCAGCACTGAAACCCTGATACCACTGTCCTCTATGCTAAGAATCTTATGCTCGTGTTAATACTAGCAGTTTTGGGTGTAGCTAAAATGCTTCCACTTCGATTCAAAATGACTTGAATATCTTTGGAGTTATTCCAAGTATTCGTCTCTGGCGTAGAACTCACTTTAGTAAATAATTCTTTGGTGGACTTCGTGAACTCATTCCCTTGGATGCAAGCCAAAACTCATCTGTAAGGCATATAGCTTTTTATTCAAAGTTGGTGATGAATAATTATCTCTGGGCTACAGACGGAAGTACTGAACCAGTGGCTTGAAGGACCCAGAGGCTAATTACCATCCCTGTGCATAGTTAATACAGAAGAGTGGGGGTGGACGATGGTTTGCCCAGAATCTATTCCATTCCCTCGGGTAAAACAAGGATGTTCTGTCTGCTAACATACTTAAAGCAGTAACTGTAAAAACGGCAATGTTATGGTTGAAGCTTTCTAAGCCATATGTGTTGACAGAATGCTTAAGTCTCTCTCTGCAATAAACGCAAACCCTGCCAGGCAGAACTACCAGGGCCAGCGCGACTGAACGACTGCACGCCCGAAAGCGTAGGGGCTGGAAGGCTGCGCAGCGCTCGGAGTGCATCCAATGTTTCCTCTAACAAAGGCACCGTCTTGAGGCAATTTCGCGGGCCACGCTCCCCTTCCCAGCACCAGCTTTGTCTCCTCGGAGGGGCCCCAGGCGCGTCGCCGCTTCCAGCAAGCTCGGAGGCCGGCTCGGCGTGGGAAGAAGCTGCACCGAGCCGCGGCCGTGGTTTCCTGCAACCTGAGCGTGCCATTAGAGGATGTCGGAGTGCTGCGGCTGAAAGAGATACCTGCTGCCTGGAAATCGGGGCTGCACTTGAACAACCTCTTTGCACCAATTACGATCGTACAAAGAAACTCGATCGGCCGGGGCGGCGGAGGCCTCGCGGGGTCGTACGGGGGAGCCCGGCGGGCCCGGCCTCGGGGGGCGGGCCTCCCGTCGCGCGCCTCCCCGCCAGCCCGCGGCCCCGGCCCGCGCCCCCCCGCCGCCGACGTCGGGCGCGTAGACCCCGTGCGCGCTGACTGGCTCGCGCCGGCCTTCGCCCGGCTGTGGGCGGTTGGGGCGCCCCGCGGAGGCCGCCCCGCCCCGCCGCCGCCGCCGCCGCCGCCGCCGCCGCCGCCGCCGCCGCCGCGCCAGCCTCGGCCCCCAGCCGCCGGGGCGGTGGCGCTGTTGCCGCCGCGGCCTGTGAGGCAGAAACTCCTCCACCCCGGTCCGGCCCGGGTCCGCCTCCTCCTTTCTCTCCTCCGCCTCGCCTCCCTCCCCGTCTCCCGCTCGAGTGAAGGTGGCGCGGCGGGCGCGACGCAGCCTCGGCCCCTGGCGCGGGCCCGCGAGCTCCTGAGGAGACCGCGCCACCGCGGCCGCGGGAAGGAGAACCGGGGAGAGCGCAGGGACTGCGGCGGGGAGACTGGAGGGTTAGAGCGGAGTGGCAGAGACCGGGCCGGCCGGTCGGACTGCCCGACCGACGGTCGCCTTCCAGCCTGCGCGGCCGGTCGGCTCCGGCTCCGGGGCGGCGGGGGGCCGGACGGGCGCAGGGTGCGGCCGGCGCACTCGAGACAATACCCGCGCGGCGCGGCTGTGGGGGCGGAGGCCTAGTGCGGCCCAGGCCAGCCGAGCTCCGCGTCCTCGCCCCCGTGGGCCGCGCAAGGTCCCGCGGCTCGGGGCGGGCGCCGTCCCCTCCCCCTCGGCGGCGCGCCGCCCCGGGGTTCCGGGTTCCCGGGCACCGAGCTGGATCCTGCTTTTCACCCAGGCAGGAAGTGAGTTTCGCACGGCAATTCCGGGCGGTGTCACGAGTGAAAAGTTTTTTCCTTCGGCGGAGAACCTAGACGAGGCTGGGAAACTCCTGACAGAAGTCGCAAGCAGGAAGCCAGCCCGCACCCCAGCCCCCACCGGAGCAGCCGCGCTGCTGCGGGCGGCAGCTCCACATCCGCCTAGCCCTCGCGGGAGCCTCGGCGGGGCCCGGAGCCACTGAGGAAGGGCAGGAAACCATGTCAAGCCGAGCCTCGGGACCGCTGCCCTGAGACACCCGGAGAGGTAATTTTTTTTACGGGAAGCGTCGAGCCAAGTTCGTGGGCCGGAAGCGACGGTACTTTAGTCTACCTCGCGCTGCCGGAGTTGTCTGACTTCTTTCTCCCCGGTCGGAATGCCTTGTCGTTTTAGCAACTGAATAGTAAAACTGATTTACCCCCTTGCCCCGTCTACCGTCTGGATTCCTTTCTTTTTAAGATGGGGTTGTAAGAATGTGGTAGGACGAAAAGTTTTTCAGCCGTCGGAAGAAAGAGTTCCTTTGTTGAGCATAAGGGCCAGAAGTTTTAGTGTTCCGGGACGTATACAATGTATATCAAGTTGCTGAGTCTGGCAACTTTTGTTTCGGAAGAAAGTTAAGTCTCGCTGCGGGGAGAGACTGATTCGCTCTCACTGAGATGGCTGCCACATTTGTTTATGTTGGTGCGGATTGTTTTGGTTTTCGCGTTAATCCTGCATGGAGGTCGTTTTGTTAAGGCACGTCTTTTTCTTTGGACTTAAGAAACTGCCTGCCTGCCATTCTCGATTGCTTTTTCTGGACGGCCAAGGAACTACTTGTAGTAAGTCATGCCTTCTTTTCAGTCCGTAGCTTACAGTGCTTGTTTGGTTACCTGATTGAGGACGAGCAGCTGCTAAATTTTTCTTGAAACTGGCGTTCTAGGAAGCAGAATGTCGTAAAGAGTATGGATAGAGACGGAGAAGGATATGGCTACCAAACCAAACCAAAACCCAAACACCTGCAAGAAGTTGATTGGTCAGGACTTGTATGCCGTTCCGATTAGGAACAACATTGGAAGGGAAGAGAAATAAAATCCTTAATATTTTCAGGAGAGTCACATTGTGCGAAAAAGTGGCGCTGTTTTGCAGATGTATGGTCCTCATATTTTTTCGTGTTGGCCCATCTGGTTTTGTTTGGTTCTGCCTAATAAGTGATAGGTACAGACTGTGCGGGCAGGAATTCGTGAAGCATGGCAGACATTCCACCAGTCAGACTTAGGAACGCTTCTGAACCAATGAAACCTTCTTTATGGGTAAAACTAGTTTTGGTTGCAGTCTACCCTACCGTCTTTTCCCTTAGTAGTGCTTCAATTGTGTGCCTTTGTAAGTGTAGTTTGTTTGCTTCCCCTCTTCTCCCCAAGCGCTTTTGTGGTAAGGGAGGTGACAGATAATACTGTGTTTTAAATAAATATTAACTATAGGTAGATGTAGCTTAAGCTTAAATTGATGTTTAATCAGATATTACCAAAATGATTACCAGAAACCTGAGGGGAAAGAGTTGGCTTCCTTTAGTTGAAAGAGGAAAGGTAGGTTTTATAGATCAGGATCAAGTGAGTTCACAACTTGTTCTTGGCTATTTGGCTTTTATTAAGTACATTGCAAAAAGAGAATTGTTTCCAGTATTTATGTTGTTGTGTTATTAGGGCCTGGTCTCTGGAGTTTTTGTTTTCATTTTTATTTTATTGGTGAGATTTGTGAACCATCAAGTTATTCCTGTTAAAAGTCAGACTGCTTTATGAAGGAGTTTAAAGTGCATAACTGGTGAACTTTATGATTTGGGGACATATAATTAGGCAGCGAAAGAGGTTATTCTTGAGCACATGAAAGAGGGGAACAAAATAAATGACATTGAACTTCGCTTTCCTTTTATGGCTTCTACTTGGCTTCAGCCTCAGAGCCTTAATAGAGCAAGTCTTTTAGAGAATGAACACTTTGCAAAGATGTTTTTGTGTCATTCTGTTTTGTATAAAGTATCATGTCACTTGAAAATGCCTACTTAACACACCCACCCTTTAAAGAAGTAGGTTATTTTTGAAAGAGTAGTATGTTTAGCTTTTTGACATGTTGAAAATGTGAGGTTCCACCTTTGTGAACCTTTGATTCCCCCCTTTTCCTCAACAAGGCATTTATTTTGCAGTTAAAGTTGGGTAAATTTAGCATCAAATTAGCTTAGTGAGTTTTAGATTTTATACTATTTTTAAGTCAAATATTTTTTGGAGTCTTGTTTAAAATGCAGCAACGGTTTGAAAAGAGATTTCTTATTTAATAGACAGTGATTTGAAGTCTTTCTGAATGGCCTTAAAATTTATGTATTTTCAGCATTGTGTGAGGGAAAGCCTTCCTCCCAACCCCCGATTAAATTGTGAGATAAAATACTTCCTAGTGTTTGTCTGGATTGCGTAAAGAGGCTTGTTAATGAGAATAATATTGAGCTTTCAACGCTTTACCTGGTTCAGTATTATGTCAATTCCTTGCCATTTAAGAGCAAGCTATTGTCAATGTCATGTATAAAATGCTTAGAGAGGTTAAAGAATGGAAACAGTTTTATTGTGCTGTTTTTAACCTAGTAATAACTATAGAGGTATTTTACACTAATCATTGGTAGTAAACCTCTGAAATGTGATTGTTTGACATTTTATTTATTTTTTATTTTTGACTTTTTCATTTCAAAAATACTTTGTATTAAACACCATCTGCTAAGGAGCATACTTTAAATTTTGAGAAAATTAGGTACTTATGTGGGCATTTATTTGCAATAATTGCTTATTTAAGTTGCTTTTTGTTGTAGAATAAGATTATGGCAATACTTACAAAATACTTAGGATTATACAGAATTTAGTGATGTTGGATAGCAAATACATTTCTTTATAATTGTTGCATATGTAGAGTTTCTTTAAATACACCTGTTTTGTTGCTTCCATTTTAAGCTTGGCTGTTTTATTCTTCCATTTTTTTCTGTCTCGTTGTCGAAGAACCACCAGCAACACAGAATGGCTTTCTTCCTTTCTTGACAGCAGTGTTACACTTCGTTAACTGTTCACAATAGATTAATTCTTGAATGCACATTATTTTTTTGTTGGAGTACAAAAATGCATATATGAGTTCTGTTCTGTGCTATCTCCTTCTGAGTTAGAGAGGGGAATTTCATTTTCATTTTCTCTCCTTCCTCAGCACTAGTCAGTCTCACTCCTCACTGCACTCCCAGTTTTCGGGTTTAGAGTTTACCTTTCTTTCTCCTCTGTTGGGTTTCCTAATTTTAAAGCCTGCTGTTACTCAACTTTCTCTTCTAATTCCTTTAATTTTTATTTTTCTTTTATTAATGTACTTGTTTATCCTATTTATCCATGTTCATCAAATAGTTATATTTTGCTTTGCCTCTTTTCCCTGAAGTTCTTTAGTCCATGCATAGTTCTCCTCAAAGTGTTTGAAATATGAAACAAAATAATTGATTTGATCAGTATAATTCTGATAATGTTTGCATTCCAACTCAGTGTCCATGGCACATTCATGTTTATTAGTATACTGCTTTGTTTTATGCTCTTTCATCGTTTTTTTCCCCCTGCCTCTGCAGTCAGTCTTTGTATACATTTGTCTGTCTCCATCTGTAATTGCATTGCTGCTCTACCATATTACTTTTGTCACTTCCAGTTTTGTTCCACTGAATGGAAGGCCTTGACATGCTTTATAAATGCTAGTGTGAAAGAGAATAGAAAATAAGACCATCTAAAAGTAACCTTAGTAAAATAAAGCTCTACTCAATAGGAACGGTATCTATGAATTTAATTGCACAGTATATTTTAACAAACCCTAGGAAACAACAAAAACCACATTTGTGTAATCAAAACAGGTATAATAAAGCCTGCAAAGTTTATTCATGGAGACATTCTTAATTCATATCTTTATGCATAGTGAACTATTTCTTGGCTTCTTGGTGTGCTAGAAGGATTGAAAAGGCACACTGACAGCACCATGAAATTATGACTAATGAGCATTACAGTGAGAGAATGGGAAAATGGAAAGAAGATTGAATAACTTAGAGAGTACAGATGTTCTGAGCTTATGATAGGATGGTACTGCGTGCTGATAAACTGATCAGAGCTGGAACTAATGAAGAATGTACTCACTTCAACACACCTACTAAGTGTGATGGCTTAGGCTAGACTACCTTACCCATGCTCAGAGCACTTCTTAATCCTGTAGTTGGGCAAAACCATCTCATACAAAGCTTAATTTATAACAGTGTTCAGTATTTCCTGTGACTTAATTGAGTACCTGTATCCAAAACACTTTGGAAACCTAGTTCACTGCAGGGTATTGTTTAGTCTCCTGGTTCTTTTTTGTGGCTCCTGAGAAATATCATACCTGGGATTACCGATTGAAGAAGTGATCAGAATCTTACATAGCTTCTGCTGAGAGAGTATCACTTTTATGTGCTGTAAAGTGAAACAGCCATGAATTGAACCTTGTTACTTCAGAGACCCTTTGTAGTCTAAACTACTTGTTTTGGGACACAATGCCATCTTTGCATTTCATTTGCAGGTTGGCGGAGTGTCTCTGTTGTAATGGATGATTATGAGAAATAGTAGCAGTTTTAAGATCATTTGGTGTTTTGATCTTAGAATTCCTAATTCTTCTACAAAGTGAGATCCCTACAAGTTTGGGTTTGTGTCAGATATTGAGTTAATTTTGTTAGACATTAAAGTAAAAATTAAAAATAACAGTAAACCATTGCCTGCTAACATTGTTTTAGCAAAAAGGATACTTATTTTGCAGCACAAACACAGTCATGACATGAGCACAGTCATGACATGGTGGATTGTTCTCATGGATATTTACGTCCTTACATAAAGTGGCATAGGAATGTATTGTATACATTCTATTGTATAACTCTAAGCCCATCTACTAGAGATACTTTAAGATGACTTTAGATGACTGTAATACTAAATCCAGTGTAAATACTAAGTAATGGAGTATTTAAGAAATAATGACAAGAAAGAAATGTATGAATTCAGTACAACAGCAGTTTTCCCCTGAGTATTTTCACCATGGTTGAACTTAGGGATTTGGAGAACTGACTATAATAAATCAAAAAGAGGATGCTTTTGCAGTTTTGCAAGTTCCTTATGTTAGGCTTAGTGTAAAGCATCTCAAGTCTCATATCTGTTTCTCCATTTGTTTCAGGATGCTATTTTGATTGAAATATATGAAGAAAATCTACCCTGTCAGTTATGTTTCTAGGAAAGAGAAGAATGTTTTCAAAACACCTTTTAGATACTTATGGGGTATTCTGAGTTGTGACAAAATCTTGAGGCTTAATCTTTCAGCTTCTTGGTTTTTGGTTCTTAATAATTTGTTTTTGAAATACAGTTCCTAAGACCTTTTTTTTTCAAAGGAGTTGGTTTCTATTGTTCAGCAGTAATTTGGTCTACTTTAACTAGAATCTCTTAGTTATTAATTTTTAAAAATATTTTTCCATTGTCTACTTGGAAATTTCAACTTGTTGTACTTGGTAGATCTATTGTAGTTTTGGGTTTCCTTCATATACTATGCTTCCTTTTTCTAGTGGATATAATTTTTATTATTGGCCTACTTTGTGCCTTATTGGTATTTAAACATATTTTCCTGGAGCAAGTGAATACTTGTTCTTGCTTCTGTACTTGCTTAGAAGAGGAGTGTTTTACTAATGTGTTTTAGCTTTAGGATGTGTGGATCGTTTGGCTTCTTGGTACAGGTGTTTCCTGTCCTTCAGGAGATGCCTTCCTATTTCCAGCATCCCAAGGCTTGTCAGCTTTCCTGCAGGACAGATAGCTCTAGTGGAGCTTCAGCACATTCGACTATAATTTTGTCTACAAGCTGACTGACTGCTCAGAAGAAATTCTCCTGATCCTTGTGTAGAAAGCACAGTATATTTGGAGCTACATTTCATGCTTGTTTTCAGCACCTGCCCCTTATATGTATAGTGGTAGCTGTACTCGTTTATCTTTTGGCTATAAAAGGTATGAAACTGAGTGGATGCCTGTTACCGCTGATAGTACCAAGCCCTATAATTGTATGCCTTTTCCGTCTTAACTAAGTACTTGCCATGAAGTGTGGTTGTAACTTTTTTTTTATTTTAATTTTTTTAAGTGGTAAATACTGGCTTTGGGGACTTCTACTGCTAGGCAGGTAATCTACCAGGTAACCTTTGTTGTTTAAGGTGGAATAACAAAACAAGTATAACTATCTTCCCAATTTAATAGATAGAAGGAACATTGCTTGTTATTGATTGGAGACAGTGCTATGTAGCCGAGGCTAACTGAATGTACTGTGTAGCTGAGGTTGGCCTTGAACTTCTGATTCCCCTGCTTCTGCTTTCAAAGTGCTTGGGATTATAGCTGTGTACTACTACACCTGGCCATGAAATGGATTCTTAATGTTGACTTTAGTACATTTATTATTGAGAACTTGTACCTTTTTACTGAAAAGGAAATGGCTGGTGGGTTTTTTTTTTTTTTTAACTAGCCTATTTACATTTGAAGTATCTCTGCCATGTATTTGATACCCTAGATGGCTATGAAGTGACTGATAGGTAGGGTGTGTACACAGTGGAGATGCACTGTATAAAGGGATAGTGTGAGCTTTTACTTTAGAATTGGTTATTTCTGGAATTTTCTATCAAATAGTTTTAGACTATTGCTGACTTTAGGCCACGGAACTGGATAGACAGGACTCTTGGATTTCATTTGGTGTCACTTTCCCTCCCCAATCCTTAGTAGTCTCAGATTACTCTGTAGATAGATACTCTTCCCAGGATTTTAAAATGGCTACAGACTTTTTGGACATTTTCTCTTGTTTGAGGTTTGTTTTCTGAGTGTGTGTGAGAGAGACTGACCTCAAACTCACTTGGTAGCTAAAGATGACTCTGTCCTCCTGATTGATCCCCGTCTGCATCTCCTGAGTGCTGTGCTTACAGGCACACATCATTGTTTGTCCCCAGGAATCAAATCCAGGGCTTTGAGGAAGTTCAACAAATATCCTTTTCACCTGGATTATATCCCTAGTCTTTGTGTTAAGTTTTGAGGCGGTGACAAGACATAAAATGCCTTATCACTCTGAAACACTTCCATGTAAAGAAACGTTCTTCTTGTAAAGAAAGCTCTTTCACATAGCCACAAGGAGGCTATCAGGTAGACTCTAACACTGCCTACTAAGGCCTGTCAGTTGTCTCCATGTGTTACAGTAGTCGTCCTCCTACTCCTGCATCTGGAACAGTGCCTGCCTTTCAAGGCACTGACATGTTTGAAAACTACAAGCTTCATTGCCTTGGTGAACATTCCATCATTTTCACTTGTCTGATGTTTTTCATATTTATTTCCTAGATTTCATATTAGAGTTTTAGGATTAGCTCTTAGCATCTTCATGAGGCATTTTGAGTCCTGGTGGCATCTTACCAGGGACCAGCAATTGTGGTTTGTTTACTACTGATACTCGCTTTAAGCGGCAAAGGTTCTGACTGCCAAACTTCTTCTTTCAAGTTTTTTGTTTGTTTTTGTTTTTGGTGTTGTGGCTTTTTGAGACAGGGATTCCCTTTGTTAACAGCCCTGGCTGTCATGGAACTCGCACTGTAGACCAGGCTGGCCTTGAACTCAGAGGTCTTCCTGCCTCTTCTTCCCAAGTGCTGGGGTTAAGGAAAGGCATGCGACACCACTGCTCAGCTTTTTCAGGGTATTTTGAAGATAGGTGTTTTGAAACATGTAAAAAAAATTTTCATTATATTTTTAATTTACTTACATTTACTTAGAGTCTAAGTTTCTATTCACAGAGTTAAAACTCATTTTCATTCATTTTTATGCTCATTATTTTAAGGTAGGGCTGGTGATTGAACATAGCAGGCTAGTCCACTCCCACCAAGCTGTGCTCTCAGTCCTCTTGTTACTGTTTAGCTAGTGAGGACTTCTTCCACTTGGCTTTTGAAAATTAATTTTAGAATATAACTATGCTTTTTGCATGTTCTAAACAAATCTGCGACTATCTTGGTTATTATTTTAAAGATAGTCTGTGTGTAGGAGTGCTTACTTGTACAGGTGCAGAGGCCAGAAGGTATCCTTGATTGGGATTCTACTCTGCACCTGAAGCTCCTGTTTCTTTTTTCTTCTAGGCTGGAATCCAGCAAGCTTCAGTCATCCTCCCTCCACCTACTGGGATGGGCTGACAGGTTTCAGGCTTGTGCAGGATACCTGACTTGTTATGTGGGTACTGGGGTCTGAACTCCAGCCCTCATGTGCAATTTGTATAGCACGTGCTTTTCATCACTGAGACCTCTCTAGACCCTTCTTGGTTATTTTAAGAGGAAAATGGTAGTTAGGAAGCAGTGCCTGGGTACTTGTATTTATTTCTCTAGGGTACTGCCTTAGGCCTTCCAGGGAGTCTTTTTATGAACACATACATATTTGTATTGATATCTATGTGAGGAAAACTATGAGTTTACAGTAACACTAATTCTAATCTATACAAACAGGGTTTTAAGTTATTTAAAACGTTTTTGTTTTTGTTTTTTGAGAACTGGACCTTACTGTGTAGCCCTGGCTGTCCTGGAACTTGCTCTGTTGACCAGGCTGGCTTCTAACTCAGATCAGAGATCCACCCCTCTTGCCTCTTGAGTGCTGGGATTAAAGATGTGCACCAACACTGCCTGGCTTTTGATTTTTTTTTTTTTTTCTCTTTACTGGGGATAGGACTTGGGTCTCTACCATTGACATGTATTTCTAGTCTTTTCAGTTGCTCAGGCTAGTCTTGAATGAACTCCGTAGCTCAGTCTTTTTTTTTTTTTTTTTTTTTTTTTTTTTTTCTGAGTGGGGGGGTGGGGTGGGGGAGGACCTATCCCAGGGCCTTGCTCTTCCTAGGCAAGCGCTCTGCCACTGAGCTAAATCCCCAACCCCTGTAGCTCAGTCTTGAACATTGACTATTCCTGCCTCAGTTTTTTCAAAGACGCCCCCACCCCCAGCAGCTGGAATTATAGACCTCTGTATCATTAGGCCCTGATTATTTTTGTTTCTTTATCTGTTGGGTTTTGTCTAGTATTTGTAACTCATCCCTAACAATGAAAAGTAGTAACCCTCTTGGTTTTGTGTATGTGTGTGTTTGTAATTGATGCAAGCATGTGAGTGTGTTTGGGGAAGCAAGATGGTTTCTCTCATTGAACTGGGATCTCACCTTCTTGGCCAGGCTGGCTGGCTAGGGAGCTTGTGATACCTGACTGGCTCTAATCTCCAATTCTGAAGATAGGAACACAATTGTGGAGCAAGTACTCTTACTCATGGAAACTCTCTCCCTAGATCCTTCTGCTATGTTGGAATTCTGTTGTTTATATCATTCCAAAGTTCAGAGCTTTACATCTACCTGTAAGGATACCCTTGATTTTCAAACCATAGGTCAGTTTTAAACTCTGGGGTAGAGGTTTTGCATTGGAACCTGTGTAAGAAACCTGCAATCTAAAAACGAATCCCTCCCACTCCCATCAAAGTGTTATCTACCCTAGAATTAATAGGTTGGTGTTTACTGTCCTCGGAGATTTTGGACATTATTTAATCATTATGTGGTTAAATCCACTTTTAGGCTTGAAGGAAAGGCCAGGCAAGCATCTTGAAAGTTTCTCATGGATTAGCTGTCCTGTGGTCTTTGGGACCTCCATGAAGTGTGGTTATTGTTTTGGTACTGTGTGTTACAAGGGGCTCATAGATAGCAGATACTGTGTGGTATGTCGTAGGTAAGAGAAGGCCATTTCTAAACCAGAGCCCTTAATAGTCATCTTTTTTTTTTTTTCAAGGAAAAGATCAAGCAAGCAAACTTTGTTCTTTATCTTTACTTATAAATTTTACTACTGTTATTTTGTGTGTGGGGGTTGAGGAGGTAAGAGGTGGGAGAGGTGTGAGTGCAAGGGAGACAGAGATACATAGAGACAGGGAAGGGGAGGGAGAATATGTGTGTGTGTGTGTGTGTGTGTGTGTGTGCGCGCGCGCGCGTGTACGCGCGTGCACCATTTGTGTGTATGTCTGTCTGCCTGTCTGTGTGCTACCTGTCTGTGTCTGTCAACATATAAATACCATTGAGCATTTGAAGATCAGAGGACAACTTACAGGTGTTGATTCCTTCCATCCTACTATGTGGGCTCTGGTTTTGCAGCAAGTGCTACCTGCCACCCCTTAATAGTCATCTATAGTATATTTTTTAATCATCATTCTTATCTTAGTTATTGAAATTGTTTCTAGTATTATCAGTTTTGTCTTTCTTGCTTGCCCTTTTTTTTTTCAGTACTGGGAATTGAACCCAGGGCCCATGTATGTTAGACAAGCATTTACCTGGCTCCTGAAATAAAGGGCAACTTTCATGCTTATTATTCACAGAAACACTGAAGACTTAAAAAAAAAAAAAAAAAAAAAAAAAAGCTAGATTGCTTGCTTAGAGTGCAAGAAACCTTGGGTTCATGTCCGGTATAAACACAAAAACTTTCAAATAGAATTTTAGTTGATATGCTTTTACTTTCAAGGTATATGCTTATAAAATTTTGTAATAGTTTTTCTATTTTTAATTGAATCATAAATTAAACTTTATCATAATATTTTATGATTTAATTTAATACGCAGGCTAACAACAGTTGTTATCTCATCACACAGTGTTCTTTGTGTGTATCGGGGAGGGGCCAGTTTCATTGGGTAGTTGAGACAGACCGAGATTCTTCATTGATTGTTCTACAATCCTGGCCATATGTTTAACTAATATTCCTTAGTTCCTCCTGAAGCTTGTTTGCTTGCTTTATTTACTTACTTTTTTAGTAATTTACTTACTTGCTTATTTTGCTGTGCTAAGTATCAAATCTGGAGCAACATGTATTCAAGGCAAGAGCTCTATCAACTGAAGCTGTGTGTCTTCACCTCCACCTCACCCTCAGGAAGTTTTTATTGCTGCCTAAGGGCTAACGTACCATTTCACACTTACTGTCTCTAGCATTGTCAGGCATGAAAGGGAGAAGGAGCAGAAGGAAACTTACTAAACTATAAATATTTATTGAGAAACAAAGATTCTTAGATTGATAATAGTTGGTCCCTTCTGTCTCTTTCTTTGGGTTTGAAGAAATCTTCAGTCATCTGAGAAGGACTTCTTGAACATTGTTTCTGCACTGATTCTTACGGTCTTAAAAACAAAACAAAAAACCATACAATGGTCTATAAACATTTTTCTTGAACTCCTTAGTAATTCACTAAATCATCAAATGACAGTTATTTCAGTCATTTACTTGATCTTTATATAAATGCCACTTCTTAATGTAATTTACTTAAGAGCTTCCCAAAGGTCCTTGGTTAATTAGTTATACTTTAGAGTTAAATTCTGTTAATTTACATGTTTTGTTGATCATAATGTTAACTTTTTCCTAGTGTATTTCTTAGATAATTTGTAAACAAAAGGCATGTTTCTTAGGCTGTCGTATTTTCCTGATTCATCATTACTGACTTGGAAATAGTCTAGCTTGAATAAGCCTTCTCCTTTTTATTTTGATTAACAAAAAGAAACTGAGCTCAATGCAGGAAGCGTAATTCTGAAGGAATTTTAGTTTGTCAGTAACATTAAGTGAGATTAGAAATATAAATCTAATTTTTCTAACTCTGTTGCATCCATTCTTACGTTAGTATTTTTTTTTTAAGTGTGTTTGACAAATCTGATTTCCTTAGCATAGTACTAATCCCTAAAGATTTAAATAAGTATTAGAGAAAAAAAAATTGGGTTTACTTAAGTCAGGAAATTATGGACTAATAATTTTTTTCCTTTTTAGTGAATGCCAGTTTATCATATAACTTTTAAACTTTAAAAATAACTGAGGGGTCTGGAGAATTAAGAGGACTAATCTTCCAAGGTTTTTTCCTTTTAGTGAATGCTTCTGGTGTTTATCATATAACTTATTTTAAACTTTAAAAATAACTGGAATACAGTTCAATTTACAAGAAGTATTAGTATTAATATTTGAGCCAGTAAATTTCATAGAGAAGTTTATTTTAAAGCACTATGCATGCAGTTCTGCAACATGATTTCAGATTTTTGTTTTTCCAAGTATATGTGAGCTCTTTGTGTAGTATCAGGATTGCACACAATTGCCATTAGGTTAAGTACCACGCTATCTTTTTTTTTTTTCTCTTTTCTTTTATTTCGGAGCTGGGGACTGAACCCAGGGCCTTGCGCTTGCTAGGCAAGCACTCTACCACTGAGCTAAACCCCCAACCCCTATGCTATCTTTTTACTTCCTAGGTTATTAACACCTTGTATTCATGGGACACATTCCTTGCAATTAAGGTAATACAATACATTGTTACTAACCAAAGTCCATTGTTCATGTTCACCTTTGCTCTTTATGTTGTCCTGTGGATTCTGACAAATGTGTAATGACTTTGTTCTATCATTATTGCTAAAAATATCAATAGTGGATTTGGTGATGTATATTAAATGAAAGGAATGGTAGCATTAATATTAGAGGTGGGAGTAAGGAATGATAATGCTCTTGTTATAAGACAGTTATTTTTACCTGCGATCCAGTTGAATTTTACTGAATCTTATATGTGAAAGTTACTTGTAGTTTTAAAAAGTTTTATTTACTTACATTCCAAATGTTGCCCCCATTTCCCAGTACCCCTCTAAGAGTTCCTCACCCCGTCTCTCTCCTCCACCTTACCTCTCTCCCTGTAGTTTTGAAGAAATAAAATAAACATTTGGCAATTCGTATCTGTAAAATTGAAATGTTTTTCCTTTGGTCTGTTGTCTGTTATGTCAGGACCATACTGTTATTAGTACTATGGTTCTCGTATAGCTTGGAGTCTGGGATGGTGATCTGTCCAACATTGATGATTTTGTTCAGGATTACTATGGTTATCTAGGGTCTTAGGATTGATGACATATGAATTTCAGATAGTCTTTTTTATTTTTGTGAAGAATGGGATTGAGATCTTTTTTTAATTTTATTTTCTTGTAATTACATTTCAAATGTTATCCCCTTTCCCTCCTCTCCCATACCCCCTCCCCGTGCTTCTATGAGGATGCTCCCACTGCCACCCACCCACTCCCACATCAACACCCTGCCATTCCCCTACATTGGGGAAATGAGCCTTCACAGGACCAAGGGTTTTCCCTACCACTGATGCTGGAAAATGCCATCCTCTGCTACATATGGAGCTGGAGCCATGGGTCCCTCCATGTGTACTTATTGGTTGGTGGTTTAGTCCCTGGAAGCTCTGGTGGGATCTGGTTGATTGATATTGTTGTTCTTCCTATGGAGTTGCAAACCCCTTCAGTCCTTTCTCTAACTGCTCCATTGGGGTCCCTGTGCTTAGTCCAATGGTTAGCTGCAAGCATCCTCATCTGTATCAGTAAGACTCTGGTAGAGCCTCTGAGGAGACATCCATATCAGGTTTCTGCCAGCAAGCACTTCTTGGCATCAAAATAGTGATTGGGTTTGGTGGCTACATATGGGATGGATCCCCAGGTGGGGAAGTCTCTGGATGACCTTTTCTTCAGTCCTTGGTCTACTCTTTGTCCCTGTATTTCTTCCCATGAGTATTTTGTTCTCCCTTTTTAAGAAGGAGTGAAACATTCACATTTTGGTCTTACTTCTTCTTGAGCTTTATACGATCTATGAATTTTTTCTTAGGCATTCCCAGCTTTTGGACTAAATATCCACCTATCAGAGAGTGCATACCATGTGTTTTCTTTTGTGACTGGGTTACTTCATTCAGAATGAGATTTTCTAGTTCCATCCATTTTGCCAAGAATTTCATGAAGTCATTGTTTTTAATACCTGAGTAGTACTCTCTTGTATAAATGTAACACATTCTCTGTATCCATTTCTCTGTTGAAGGACATCTGGGAATATAGTGGAGCATGTGTCCTTGTTATATGTTGGAGCATCTTTTAGGTATATGCCCAGGAGTGGTATAGCTGGGTCCTCAGGTAGTCCAAGTCCAATTTTCTGAGGAACCTCCAGACTGATTTCCAGAGTGGTTGTACCAGTCTGCAATCCCACCAACAATGGAGGAGTGTTCCTCTTTCTCCACATCCTTGCCAGCATCTGTTGTCACCTGAGTTTTTGATCTTCACCATTCTGACTGGTGTGAGGTGAAATCTCAGGGTTGTTTTGATTTGCATTTCCCTTATGACTAAGGATGTTGAACATTTCTTTAGGTGCTTCTTGGCTATTCGATATTCCTTAGTTGAAAATTCTTTGTTTAGCTCTGTACTCCATTTTTTTAAATGTATTTTTTTAAATATTTATTTATTATATATAAGTACCCTGTAGCTGTCTTCAGACACACCAGAAGAGGGCATCAGATCCCATTACAGATGGTTGTGAGCCACCATGTGGTTGCTGGGATTTGAACTCAGGCCTCTGGAAGAGCAGCCAGTGTTCTTAACCGCTGAGCCATCTCTCCAGCCCCCTGTACTCCATTTTTTAATGAGTTATTTGATTCTCTGGAGTCTAACTTCTTGAGTTCTTTGTATATATTGGTTATTAGCTCTCTATGGGATGTAGGATTGGTAAAGATCTTTTCCCATTCTGTTAGTTGCCATTTTGTCCTAAGGACAGTGTTCTTTGCCTTACAAAATCTTTGCAATTTTATGAGGTCCCATTTGTCGATTCTTGATCTTAGAGCATAAGATATTGATGTTCTGTTCAGGAAATTTCTCCCTGTGCCCATGTGTTCCAGGCTCTTCCCCACTTTCTCTTCTATTAGTTTGAGTGTATCTGGTTTGATGTGGTGGTCCTTGATCCACTTGGACTTGATCTTTGTACAAGGAGATAAGAATGGATCGATTTGCATTCTTCTACATGCTGACTTTCAGTTCAACCAGCTCCATTTGTTGAAAATGCTGTCTGTTTTCCATTGGATGGTTTTAGCTCCTTTGTCAAAGATGAAGTGACCATAGGTGTGTGGGTTCATTTCTGGTTCTTCAGTTCTGTTCCATGGATCTACCTGCCTGTCTCTGTACCAATACCATACAGTTTTTATGACTATTGCTCTGTAATACTGCTTGAAATCAGGGATAGGGATTACCCCAGAAGTTCATTTATTGTTGGGGATAGTTTTCGCTATCCTGGGTTTTTTTGTTGTTCCAAATGAATTTGCAAATTGTTCTTTCTATCTCTATGAAAACTTGAGTTGGAATTTTGATGGGGATTGCATTAAATCTGTAGATTGCTTTTGTCAAGATGGCCATTTTTACTATATTAATCCTGCCAATCCATGAGCATGGGAGGTCTTTCCATCATCTGAGGTCTTCCTCAATTTCTTTCTTCAGAAACTTGAAGTTCTTGTCATACAGATCTTTCACTTGCTTGGTTAGAGTCACACCAAGGTATTTTTATATTATTTGGGACTATTGTGAAGGGTGCTATTTCCCTAATTTCCTTCTTAGCCTGTTTGTCCTTTGAGTAGAGCAAAGCTACTGATTTGTTTGAGTTAATTTTATATCCAGCCACTTTGCTGAAGGTGTTTATCAGGCTTACTAATTTTCTGGTGGAAAATTTGGGGTCACTTAAGTATACTATTATATCATCTGTAAAGAGTGATATTTTGACTTCTTCCTTTCCAATTTGTATCCCTTTGACCTCCTTTCGCTGTCTGATTGCTCTGGCTAGAACTTTGAGTACTTATGGAATAAGTAGGGAGAGAGTGGGCAGCCTTGTCTAGTCCCTGATTTTAGTGGGATTGCTTCATTTCTCTGCATTTAGTTTAATGTTAGCTACTGGTTTGCTGTATATTGCTTTTACTATAATTAGGTATGGGCCTTGAATTCCTGATCTTTCCAAGACGTTACGATGAAGGGGTGTTGAATTTTTTCAAATGCTTTCTCAGCATCTAATGAGATGATCATGTGGTTTTTTGAGTTTGTTTACATAGTGGATTACATTGATGGATTTCCGTATATTGAACCATCCCTGCATCCCTGGGATGAAGCCTACTTAATCATGATGGATGATCATTTTGATGTGGTCTTGGATTTGGTTTGCGAGAATTTTATTGAGTAATTTTGCATCGATATTCATAAGAGAAATTGGTTTGAAGTTCTCTTTGTGGGATCTTCGTGTGGTTTAGGTATAATTATAATTGTGGCTTCATAGAAGGAATTGGGTAGTGTTCCTTCTGTTTCTATTTTGTGGAATAGTTTGGACAGTGTTGGTATGAGGTCTTCTATGAATGTGTGATATAATTCGGCACTAAACTCATCAGGTTCTGGGCTTTTTTTGGTTAGGAAACTTTTAATGATTGCTTTAATTTCTTTTGGAGTTACGGGATTTTTTTAGATGGTTTATCTGATCCTGATTTACTTTGGTACCTTGTATCTGTCTAGAAAATTGTCCATTTCCTCCAGATTTTTCAGTTTTGTTCAGTATAGGCTTTTGTAGGATCTGATGATTTTTTTTTTTAATTCCTTCAGTTTCTGTTGTTATGTCTCCCTTTTCATTTTTGAGAGATGGAGATCTTGATTGGGATTGTATTAAATCTGGAAATAGCTTTTGGTAGAATGGAAGATTAGCTGACCTCACCAGTCAGGGCCTGGAGTTTAAATGTGGTGTGGGAAAGGAAGAAGTTATGTTGGTAGGAGTTTTCTCTATTTATAAAAATGCTTTGTTTCAGATTCTCAGTTAAGTTTTTTATTTTGAAATACTTGTATGTTCACATAGAGTTTGCCGTGAGGTTCTGTGTTCTTTTTATTCCATTTACCTTAGTGATACTGTGCATTAGTGTATTGAAGAATTACAATTGCCAGTTTTGTGGAAGCATTTAGTTCAATGTCTTAAAAGTATCCTCCAGATTTTGACAACTCAGACTTTCATTGTTTTTACCTTTTTTTTCCCTTAAAAAATAGAAAAGATACTATGAAAAATCTTTGGACACGTTGTAGATATTTTTTTCATAGAGGTTTGCCCAGCTCATTACCATACTTTTGTAATCCCCTTACCCATAGGACCACTTAACTACTTATGTAAAAGAAACTATGACATAGCAAAGAAGGCTTCTATCATTAATCTAAAAATGTAAGCATCTTAGCAAAAAGAGACAATTAAATGTTAGTTTAACCCTTTAAAATTTGTTTGATCTATGTAATGTTTCAGGGTCCATTTTTATTTCTTTTGAAACAGGCTGTCCATGTAGCCCAAGCTGTTGTCCAATTTGCTGAGAGAAGGTATCTTGCTGAGACCTGTGGCTCTTTGATATGGCTGGCCAGCAAACTCTAGGGATCCTCCTGTCTACTTCCCCATTGCTAGGAGCATGTGCTACCATGCCTGACTTTCTAATATGGGTTCTGGGGATCTAACTCAGATCCTTTTGCTGCAGGGTTGCACTTCCCTGAGCTATCATGTCCTCAGCCTGTTTAGTGAAGTGTTTTTATTACATTGTTTTTTCACATATGTGTGTGGTTATAAAAGCACCGACGGTCAAAGGATACCAGTGGGTAATGGGTTCTCTACTTTGACCCTGTGGGTTCTGGTGCTTGAACTCAATTCATCATGCTTGGCCTCAAGTGCTTTTACTTGCTGAGGCATTTTGCCATATTAGTAAGTGGAGATTTCATCTTGGCTATGTGAATTAATATATGTTCTATACCTTGTAATGATTTTCCTGTTATAAAGTTTGGATAACACATCTCCATAGATATAGTTTGTAGTTGTGAGTCTACATTTATTTATGTCTCTTCTACTTAAGTATATTTTGACACTTGGATTTTAACATTCAAAACTGAGCTGAGCTATATTTAGTAGTATATTCCTATAATCTCAACATTCTAGAGGTTAAGACAGGAGTATCAAAATTTGAGACTATCTGAACTACACAGTGAACTTCTTGTCTCTGCTCAGCTACATGGTGGGTCTCTGTCTCTCTCTGCCTCTGTCCGTCCATCTGTCCGTCTATTGGTCTCTGTTTTACAAGCACACACACACACACACACACACACACACACACACACACACACACACACACACACAAGACAATTCTTCCTTTGAGCTAACTAAGCTACTTTTCATTAAAAAGTACCAGTCTTATTTGATAGCAATGGAAAATTAATTAATATACTTTATTTGAAGTGAAAAATCATAGGTACTTTAATGTTCCAAACTATATACAAGGTTTGAAAAGGGAGGGGGTGACCTATTTTTCTACTAACTAGAACAAACAATAGATAACAATACTATTGTTAAAACCATATTGTTTGCCATGATCTTGTTAGATTTTGTTAGAAAATGTCATTAAGTGTTTTTTTGAGGGGGCTGGGGACGGGGTAGGGGGGGTGTTTCAAGATAGGATTTCTCTGTGTAGCCCTGGCTGTCTTGGAACTCACTCTATATAGACCAGGCTGACCTTGAACTCACAGAGATCTGCCTGCTTCTGCCTGCTTCTGCCTCCTTGAGTGCTGGGATTAAGGTGTGCACCACCACCACCGCCAGGCTGTCATTGAATATTTTAAAGGTGAATATTAGTATTCTGTGGAGAAGTTGAAAAAAAAATCAAAGCTCACTCCTTTTAAAATGGAATTTATACCTTTGCAGTTCCACTTCCGTCTGTGCAAGAGAACTAAACACTCGCCTTCAAAATATGTATAGTCCTCAACGACACCGATTCCGATGTTGATTAATTATAGAAGGGATTAATTAAAAGAGTAGAGCAGATGCCGCTCTGCACTTAGAGTGAATTATTGACGAAACACAGATGAATCTCATAAACATTGTTTAATGAAAGAAGCCAGACACAAAAGAGTATATATTGTATGAGTCTATTTACTATGAAATGTAAAACTCAGCTCTCATGTTGGATATGGCTTGATTGCTTCTGGATATTAGGGGCATTAACTGGATGGAGGATATAAGGGAATTTTTGGTAGTGAAAATGTCCCAAAACCCCAGTATATACTCTAAGATGTGTTCATTTCATTGTATGAAACTTTGCCGAAAACAAACAACAAAAACCAATAAGAAAACAGAGCAGGTAAAATGACTCAGAAGATAAAGCATTTGCTACCAATCCTAACAACATGGATTTTATTCCTGCAAGTTTTTCTCTGACATCTGTGTGATATGACGTGTTCATCCACAATACATGAATATAATAAGAATTTTACTAACAGACAGTAATATGCACATTTAGATCCTGCCTGCCAGAGATTCTGATTTAACTTGTTTAGGGTGTTGGCTTGTTCATGGAGTCTGATTACGGTACAATTAAGAACTGTGAGTTCACTAGTAAGTAAGAGATCATTGGTTACAGATACACCTTGCCTTTGGATGGTGCCATCATGAATGCACCTGTTACACGTGTAGATTGACACAGGAATGTTGTATTGCCAAATAAGCTACAATTAGAAGAGACATTGCTGTTTGTGCTAAGATTTGATGACAAAAAGTGCTTGATAAATTTTAAAACAAAGTCTTGATATTCCATAATTTATTAGATGTTTAAAGATGTTTTAACAATTATAAAATATTTTGAAAAAAGCAAAACAATCTAGCCATTCCAAATACACATATTTGTGTTTTCCCAGATTTATGACTAAAGGATGTTTAAAGTTATGTGGGATTGGGGTTGGGGATTTAGCTCAGTGGTAGAGCGCTTGCCTAGGAAGTGCAAGGCCCTGGGTTCGATCCCCAGCTCCGAAAAAAAGAACCAAAAAAAAAAAAAGTTATGTGGGATTGACTCCCAATTACACAATATCACTCCATTTACAATTTATTATATCTGTGAGAACTCCTGTCAGGTGTGGTGTTTTACTGTGTCAGTTCCTTATTCTGTAAGGAATTGTACTTCTCCATTTGAGTTAGATAATATGTGAAGATGCATTTTAGGTGTCTTTGCTGGGGAGGGTGTGTGTCTGCCTGTCTGTCTGTCTGTGGGTCTCTGTAGAGCAGTCCTCAATCTTTCTAATGCTGTAACTCTTTATACAGTTCCTCATGTTGTGGTGACCCCAACCATATACTTTTATTGCTACTTTATAACTAATTTTGCTGTTATGAATTATAATGTAAATATCTGTGTTTTCAGATGGTCTTAGGGATCCCTGTGAAAAGGTTGTTCTCCCCCAAAGGTGTTGTGTGATCACAGGTTGAGAGTCACTGGTGTAGAGGTGTGCGTACAGTCTAGAAGAGTGTGTCTGATTCCTTGGACTGGAGTTGTAAGCAACCAGATGACAGTGCTGGGAACTGAAATCTGGTCCTATGAAGAGCAGCAAGTGCTCTTTAACCATGGAACCAAGGGACATCTGTCAGTTTTGAGAACAACCAGCCAATGTGGTACTTTGAATTTTTTGGTATCAGGAGAGGCAATGCAGATCATCAGTAGTGAGGTCACTTTGAATGTCAATTTTCTTTTTTAATTGTGTTGCAGAAAACTAATGATCTAGCATTTGACCAGTGTCTTAGTTAGGGTTTACATTGCTGTGAAGAGACACCTAGGCAGCTCTTTTAAGGACAACATTTAATTTGGGCTGGCTTAGTCTCAGAGATTCAGTTCAGTCCATTATCATTATGGTGGGAACATGGCAGCATCCAGGCAAGCATGGTGTAGGAGGAGCTGAGAGCTCTGCATCTTCATCTGAAGGCTGCTAGGAGAAGACTGAATCTCATGTGATCAGGAGTAGAGTCTCATTGTCTACCCACACAGTAACCCCCTTCCTCCAACAAGGTCACACCCACTCCAACAAAGCCACACCTCCTAATAGCTCCACTCTCTGGGCCAACTATACTATAGATGTGTTTCTGTTGCAGGTAATTTGTATGTGGACAACTTAAAGCAAATAGTAGCGTAGCAAAATGACAGAGTCAACAGTACTCTTTGTATACTTTGATTCTGCTTAAATTTCCATAACTAATACAGCATAAAACATGAAGGTATATAAATGTAAACATTTTTTAAATAAAGTTGTTTCATAATCATAATTTTAGATTTTGTACTTTATTTCCCCCCTATTTTAAGAACTTATATTAACTTATTTAACTAGGGCACATGTATTCTAGGTAAGTGCTTCACTCCTGAGCTATTCTCTCAATCTCTAGTATAAAAATTTTCACCAGAGTCTACAATTTTCTTCACAAACAATTCATACTGAGTTTAAGAAGATAAATAATACTGAAATGTTACTTCTTGACTTGAATAATAAGAGATTTCTTATTTGCTACATAACTATTTAATCTATCTTTTAAAAAGAGTTCCAGCCAAAATGCAAATCATTTATAAATAAAATCAAATATACCTGCTTCAAAATTTTGTTACTAAATACAATTTTACATAAACATTATTTACCATTAAAATAGCATATTATATTCTTTTTGTTTGCCTGCACACATGTGCTGCTGGGAGGGAGCCAGGAGAAAGAAAATATATAAGTTAAAAAAATTTAGAAGATTGTGAAACTAATTTATTGGGATGTATCAATATTAAAATTACTATGATTTGATAAAGGACAGGATAAAGCATTTGCTTTTATGTTGTGAACACAAATGTGATATATGCATGTGTCCAGGAGTGTACCCTGTGATGCACAGAGAAGGCAGAGGTTGGTTTAGATAACTTCCTCTGTTGTTCTCCAGTTTAGTTTAAAAATCACTATAACTCTCTGCCTGTTCCTTTGAAGCAGGGTCTCTCCCTGAACCTAGAGCTCATGTTTTCTAGGCTAAAATGGAAGCCAAAAAGCCACAGTAATTCTCATGTTATTGTTTTGCACCCCAGAGCTGGAGTGACAGGCATCAGGGAGTACCCACTTGATAAGTAGATGATAGACTCTAAGCTCTGGTTTTCATGATAGCGCTCTTTAACTGCTATGCCTGCTCCCTAACTCCTTTACTGATTTTGTTTTGCATGTTTGTGTGGAATATATACATGTATATACATTCATGTGTATGTGTGAGTGCACGTAGGTGCATGTTATGTTGAGGTCCAAGGTCGACATCTTTAGTTTTAAAGATCATTTCCCACCTTCCTCATTGAGTTTTATAATAAGGCTTGTCTTGATAGCCAGCTCTCCCCAGAGACCTCCTGTCTGTACTTTCTGCTGCTACGCCCACTTTGTGTTTACCTGGGTTCTGGTATAAAATTTATGATGTTGAGTCCTTTAGTGTGGATGGAAAGATAGAGATAGTGATTTACAAAGTAACTGAGAATATTTTTATTAGATTTTTTCATGTATTTGAATCTTTTTCTAAATTTTGAATTCAGAATCTTTGGTATAAAACTGTCAATATGACTGACCCTTTATATGAAGTAGAGACTAGAAAAATAAGATTATATGAAGGATATAATTGGCCTTGTGGGCACTCAAGGACTAAATTGTTAGTTTCAGAAAGAAATTGGAACAAATAATTAGAAAGTTATTAGGAATTCATTTTTCATTAATGGGAGCTTTTGATTCTGGTCTGCTCGTTCTACGGATACTGTCTTAGTCTTACCGTGTTTTGGAGAGAGAAGATGATTGATTAGCTATTTGGTGTGTAGGGATGTTGCTGTTACAGTGGATATGGGGAAGCACCCTTCATATGGGAGAACAGCGTTGAGAGAAGGGCCGCTCTATTGAGCAGGGTACCTTAGCATAGGCATGCTATGGGTTTGTGGTGACATTGTTTTAGAGAAGTCTCTGTGAAGTAGGAAGCTATTCTAAAGAGGCCTGGTATGTGTTTCTTGCACAGTGTGATGTCTCCAGGGTTTATCCCTGCTATAACATATACCAGTCCTTTTTGAAAAAATAGCTGAATGATACTTCACTGTATGGATGTGAGGTTTGGTTTATCTTAGGTCATTGATAAATCTTTGGTCTGCTTCAACATTTTGCTTCCTGTATAATGCTGTCACACTACAGTTTTTTTTTCCTTTTTTTGAGAATATTTGTTTAGTGTTGTTATATAGCAACTGTTTTTGTTTTTTGTTTTTTTTCCTCCCGAGAAAGGGTTTCTCTGTAACCCTGGTTGTGCTGAAACTCAATATGTAGACCAGGCTGGCCTTGAAGAAATCCACTTGCCTCCCCCACCCCCTTTTACTAGGAGTAAAGGTGTGTGCAGCCATTTCCAGCAGTATGTCTAATGTTTTAATTTTGCCAATCTGTTTTCCTAACTGGCCGTACCATTTTAATATTTCCATCTGTAATATATAGGAGTTCTAGTTTCTCCACATCCCCTGTAACATTTATTTCTGTCTTGATAATTCCTCTACTGGCATACTGTTGAATTACTGGAGTTTTTGATTTGTATTTTTCCTAATGACAAAAATGCTAGCATTTTTCTGTGCTCTGGGTTTTTGTTTACTTTTGGAGAAAAACCTGTTCGAATTCTTTCTGTGCATGTCTCTCTGTCTGTCTCTGTCTTTGAGTCAGGAGTTCTAACTACTAGTCAATATCCTTATATAGCCAAGGATTAATTTGAATTTATAATCTTCCTATTTCTACTTCTGAATATTAACATCACAGGGATGTGTTACCATGCTCAGTTTATGTTGTGTTGAGGATTAAACCCAGGGTCTCATGCTTCAAATAGTTTATTAATAGAAATATATCTCTCTGCCCATCTTGTGATTTCAATTTGTTGAATTTTAAGAGTTCTTTATAATATAGTTACAAATTCACCGTCATATAGATGGTTTAAAGCTATATCTCCAGTTCTGTGGGGTGTCTTTTCAACTTTCTTGTAATAATATTCTTTAAATTATCAAGAATGTCTCTAGTGTTTGTTTTATTCTTGGAAGTGATATTTGATGGTTAAATTAGTTTAACTGAGGAGATAGTTTTGTTTGTAATGTAGTAAAATTTTTGTCAATGAATGTGCATTTTTGTTTATGTAGATGTTATTTGATATTTAGGGAGAAAATTAACTTTTCTTTTTTATCTCCTTTTGAGATCTGTAGGTAATAGTTTAATAGTTCATTCATCTTGGCGTTCCTTAGTTAGACTTTACTGTTGTTGTCCTATGATGTAGGATTTAAAACAAAAACCATGTAGTGACAAATACAGGGCCTTCTGTGTTGCTTAGGTAGTTTTAACATCTGACCTCAAATGATACTTTTGGTTGTTTCTCTTGAGAGCTGGGATATGTACTAGGCCAGGCTGAATTTAGGATTTTCTGAAATTTTTTTTTTAATAAAAAGTCTCTTTGAATAATCCTGATTGGCCTTGAACTTGTCATCCGCAGACTCTTTTGAAGCATTCTTGAGTCTGCATGTTAAAATAGTAATTTATGCTAACTATGAAAGATACAGTATCAAAGTTATATTGAATTTATAATAATGAATTAGAAAATGAGATTTAATGTTACATTTTTATAAAAAGCTATTCATATTTTCAAACTACTGTTTGAATCTAGCAATTTAAATTTTTTTCTCTGTACTAATGAATACCCATTCTCATTTCTTCTGTATGTTTTGTGTTTGTTGAGTGTTCTGAGAAATTGTCTACATTTTCACCGTGCAGGGAATCCTAAGCTGACTCACACTCTGTAAGGTTCATGCTACCCCTTCTTGCACTCACACCCTCGAAAGTCTTTGTGTGCTTGTGTGTGTTGGGAGTGCTAGAATAAGCATTCTACTGCTTAGGTACATTCCTGGCCTTTCTCTCTGTCCTCTATTTTTGTGAGCATGGTGTGTGTCCTTGTGTGGGTGACGTGGGAAGGAGGGTTGTTCTGGAGACCAGAGGAAGGTGTGTTTTCTATCATTTTCTGCCTTACTCATTTCCTTGAGACTGGTCTTCATCTGAGTTTGGACGGAGGTGGTGGCCAGCAAGCCCCAGTGGCCCTCCTGTTCCCACCTCCCTCAGCGCTGGTGTTAAGGTGTGCATGTCCACCTGGCTTCTAACATGGATGCTAGAATCGCAACTCATGTCCTCATGCTTTCGCAGCAAGTGCTTTTCCTCCTAACTCTCTTCAGAATCTCACTTCTACTCTTAATGTTTATATTCTCCTATCTAAACCAGAATCATTCATTACTTTTATTCTTTCCTCTCCTCTTTCCTTCTCTTTGATTCTTCCTTCCCCTCCCTTTTTTCTTTCCAGTGGCACTGGCAATTAATGTAAGACTTCACACATTCTAGGCAAGTGCTCTAAGCTGTGTCCTTGGATCATTCATTCATTCATTCATTCACTTTAGACAGTGCTGTTAACTTACATCCAGACCCCATACTTGTTTTGTAACCCAGACAGCTCTTAAGCCTGAGTTCTTCCTGCTTCTCTCTCCTGAACATCTAAGCTGTTCAGGGTACTTTCTCTCCTAGCTGTCTTAGTACCTTTATTAAATGGAACATTTGGTAGAGAGTTAGATATGCAAGTTTGAGTTTAGTAAATGACTCATGTTAGTATAGTTGGCATGGCTTGTGGACTGTATTCTCTACTCTTAGCTCATCTTTGATTTTTAGCCTCAGTCATAGTAATTGGCACTATAAGAATTGAGGCTCACCTGAGACTGGACTTACAGTCTCAGGCAGTCTTCCTTTTTTTGCCCTCGATGACTTCTTAGCTGTGGGAGGCCTTCTAGATAGAAAGCAAGGAGGTGGTAGTGAGGAAGACTTAATGCCCACAGAAGCAGCTCTGCTCCTGTCTCCCACTGAGAAGAGCAGTGGATAAAAGCTCCTCTTTGATCCTCTAGGTAGAGCTTTACAGTAGCCTTTTGTGTTCTTCTCAGCAGGTTTGAGGTTCTGTTACAGCAGATTGAAGACTTCGATAAGATGTCGTTCCTGTTATTGGGATTTGTGTTATCCTTGCATTACTCCTCTCTTTTCTTCCAGTTGATGTGTCAAAACACCTGTCTTTGAACATGCCCTGCCTTCAGCCAGTTTGGGGGACAAGTTGGAACCCAACCAAAGAATGCATTTGCTTATCATACTTAATATTATATCTGTGTAGTTTTGAAATTTTTCAATTAAAATTTTTGACCAGTACCTTAAAACATCCAGTTGTATATGTTAATGGAATAATATAAATTTTTGATATGGATAAACTGTATAATCTTTAAGTCAGGTTAAACATCTGTCTTCAAATATTTATAGTTTTATTATGTATGATAAAAACTTTAAAAATTCTTTGTTCTGGCTAGATTAAGCTATCACTGGAGTAGGTTTGAGCAGATTTAGGTGTGTAAAAGAAGACTGAGGTCTGTGTTTTTGAGAGGGTGATATACAAAGCGTCAACAAGCAAAGGAGACTGGCACACCCCTTCAATAACGGATGTGGTATGTGTGCAGAAATGGCAGGACAAAGCATGTGAGGCTGGGTTAGCAGTGGGGACTGCAGAGATGGCTTGTGGCAAAGTTCTTAGTGCTGTTCTAGAGGATGTGCGTTCATCCCTCAGTGCCCACGTTGGGTGGCTCACACATTGTCTGTAACCCAGAGGGATCTGACTCCCTCTGGACCTCTACTGGCATGCATACACACATAAATTTAAAAAAAATTTTTTTAAAAACACAACAGGAAGAATAAATGAAGACAATAAATGTAAACAATTGTGTTATAAATTAGGAATTAGAAGCGCTGTTAATGAAGATATATTTTTATTTTTTTTTCTTTTCATAGAATGTTGGCTCAATTAAGAAACATCAGGGAGATTAATTCAACTCAGTGGTAAGTAGATTTAATATCTTTTTCTGTTTTGTTTTATTTAACTTATCTAGCCCTTTGCTTTGCTTGAAACGTCTATGTAGACCAGGCTGGCCTCAAAGAGATCTATCTCCCAAGGGCTGGGATAAAAGGTTAGATTTAATTTTTGTTAGAAAGTTGTCAGTTTATTATGTTCCTTTTCTGGGTTGACCATTTTTCTTCCATTATGATTAGAAGATTCTTAACTCTAGTATCACCTCTGGCTTTTATAGTAGCTTTTCCTAAAGTTCTAATTAGCGGTCTAACAATTTGACTGTTTTGTAATATTATGTTTGGGAAGATCTTGCTTTAAGTAATTTTACTCTTTAGCTTTCTCTTTGTAGTACATGTGTTCCCTCCTCTCAAGGATTAAGGTTCCTTTAATTCTTTTTTAAATCAGCAGCTTTCATACCATACTATTCTATCTGCAGACCTATACAGCATTCAGGTCAATTTTTGCATTGGCTCTGTGCCCACTCAGTTTAATTTGAGGACTAGGAATCTGGGACGGTGGCTCAGGCTTGTAGTACTAACTTTTGAGGCTGAATCAGGAGGCTCACATGCCTACAAGAGGCCAGTCTAGGGCAGTATGAGACCTTGTCAAACAAACAAACAAACAAATGACAGTAAGAAAAGAAAAATCTGAATTTCATCTGACCTTTGAATTACTCTTTGTAGCTTTCATCCACAGAAGTGTTGGTTTGAGTGTGCTTGCTATGGAGCTTTCTAGAACAGAGCACATATTTAGCACTCCTTTTCTGGATTAATTGTCCTGTTACAATTTTGTATCCGTTTCCTCTGTGAAATCAAATACTAGAGATTTTCAATTTAACAGTTACCTTATAAATTATTCTGTACTTCAGATTTCCTACATCATATCCAAAATAAATATACTGTCTTTCAGATTATATACATGAGGTAATAACATCTCATTTAGCATTACATTTCTAAATCTGGAATGGTTTCTTGGAAATGCACTTTTTAAAAAGCCATATCATGGGGTTGGGGATTTAGCTCAGTGGTAGAGCGCTTGCCTAGGAAGCGCAAGGCCCTGGGTTCGATCCCCAGCTCCGAAAAAAAGAACCAAAAAAAAAAAAAAAAAAAGCCATATCATCCAGGTTCTTATACATTGTTAAGTTATTTGTTCAGACATGTTTGTTAATGTGAGAATCGTAGTTTGAATCACTGTAGTAATTCTATGAAATTGAACTTTCTATAATGATGGGAATGTTATGTAACTGTTTGATCCACTTTAGTATCCCTAGTAGGGAATAAGGAAATGGCATTTTAAATTTTATTTGATTTAACCTTAATATTAAATGTAATATTAAGCATGTATGTCTACTGGCTACCATACTAGACAACAGGCAGCAGGTTTTTAAATTGCCTAACAATCCATTTAAATGAGAGATTTTACATCTATTTTGGGGATTTTAAAATTTGTCTCATTAGTATACAACTGTAAGCTCAATCCCTTTTTATGAGTTACATTCCTTATTGAATGAGCTGTTTATCCTGTTGGTAAAATGGACATTTTTATGAACATAGAGTTGTTAGTAAGAATTCTGTTTTCTTCCTTCCTTCCTTTCTTTTGTTCTTTCTTTCTTTCTCTTTCTTTCTTTCTTTCTTTCTTTCTTTCTTTCTTTCTTTCTCTCTTTCTTTCTCTCTTTCTTTCTAAAGATTTTAGAAGGAAACTTCTTGGGTGTGTGATGCTGGACTTCTAAACCGTGCGAGCCGTGTATGGTCAATAAGCAAGCACTTTATCACTGCGCTGTGCCTTCAGCTGCACATGAAAACACCTGATGCTTTGCCTACTAGATTTCCTTTTAATCTATAAGTAGTGTATAAATAGAGCTGTTGATACAGATTTTGGGGCTCTAGTTCAAATGTATATTACATGCTTTTTCAAAAAATATTTTATGAGTATGCATAGTTCTAAAAAAGCAACTCTAACTACTATGTTAAAGATCTTTATTTCTGGCTGTTGTTTCTAGTTAAGAAGCTCTGGTTCTCTCTAGAAAATTGTAATGAAGATAAAGAAAATGTTTATAAATATTATCCAAAGAACTTCTGGATAGTGCCTGATGACTGAGTAAAGTCAGGGTAGAAACAGTGGCACTGGGCAGCCCTTCCCGTCTAGAGTTCCACATTGATACATCAGAAAGTGGGAAGTAGAGCCTTCAGTGCCTTGCTGAGCCACATTGTATCCTGAGGCAAAGAAAAGCAGTGTGGATTATATATATTTTATTTGAACATTGGCATTTAATCATAAATTATTTTTTTTCAGTAATTAGAGTATTTAAAGTATGTCTCTTACTGAGTTTTTGATACTTTCTTATATTTTGTGCCTGAGGTCTTACTGGTTTTAACTCTGGCTTATTGCTGTTCAAAAGTATTGTTCTTGTACCTAAGGCAAGAACCATATTCATGCACAAAGAATGACTGATCAATTGGTGACCGCTCTCTTTTCCATAAGTAATTTCTCAGTTACTTTAATTTCAGCCTACTTAGAATTTAAACACAAGTTTTAATAAAATTTGCCTTGTGAATTTTTATTAATTCAAAGCTGAATTTTTCTCCCTTTTAACTGAGAGACTGTATTTTAAGTGAGTTTGCACACATGTAATCTTAAACCATTTAGAACCTGCAAGCTCTTTCAAAAACTATAAGCTAGTATTTGATTAAAACAAAATTATACTTGCAGTAGATAGGAATTTTCATGTAGGAGAATCATAGGAAAGTTAAGTGGTGGTTGACCTCTGACAGATGGTTAAGAACACCTGAAAATGTCTGCGCAGTCATTTCCTTTTCTGAAATGCACACAGTCAAGTTCTTGACTAAGAGACAGAAAAAACTTTTAGAGCTAGAAGTTAGAGGGAAATCTTACACTGTTTCTAACAGCTAAGCAGACTTCACAACACATGATTTTATAAAAACATATGAGTGTTTTGTTTAGTGTTACGTTCTTGGATTGTTTTGTAAAGTACTGGAATGCCTGAGTTTAATCTGAAGTCCAGTAGCTAATATAAATGTAGATATTAATAGGCACCATTGGGGGTATATGGGGTATTGTTGGTCTGTAGCATGTTGAATTGAGCTCTATGGATGGTAATTTGTGGGAGAAGTTGTTTGTTATATTGTATATATTCTGATTTGTTTTTATGTACATGCTGCAGCATTTAACAATGACTACAAAACGAAGTTTGTTTGTGCGGTTGGTACCATGTCGCTGTCTACGAGGGGAAGAGGAGACAGTCACTACTCTAGATTATTCTCATTGCAGCTTGGAACAAGTTCCCAAAGAGATTTTCACCTTTGAAAAAACTTTAGAGGAGCTCTATTTAGATGCTAATCAGATTGAAGAGCTTCCAAAGGTATGTTAATAATGTCAAGAATTATATTAGATAATGTCTGTGCATAGAAGTTTACATTTTTATATTGTTTCCATTTATTGGTTTAGTCTTATTGTAAGCACAATTCAAAATGATGTGCATTTTTAAACCTTGTTCAACTTGTTTAAGTACTTGTATAGATAACGTAATTTTATTTTTATAACAATTAAAATAGATAATCAGTATAAATGTAATCTGGAGCCATTAGATTTAACTAGACTAAGAAAACTGAACTTTTACTGTCTTATAATTTTTATAAGCCCCTTATACTCATTGTTAATTGGGGCTAATTGTGATTTCAGTTACCACATGATGGTTTTATGGTTCTGTAACTTTTTAGAGGTGGGATTCTGCTTTCTTCCATTTGGTATAGAATTGATTTGGAGACAGTGCATCTCTGAAGTCTAGTAACAACTGGTAGGGGGAAGATTGCTGCTGTGAACTTCTTTCTCAGATTGTTACACATCATCATCATCATCATCATCATCATCATTATTATTATTATTATTATTATAGTATGTTCTTCTCTTATTATCTGTATTTGTTTTCCTATGTATGAAAAAGTTGCATAGCTTTAAATTGTTTATTAGAGTCTGTAACCCTCTGTATAGCAGACAAGGTCTTACCTTGTAGACTATACTGTCCTCAGTTCTCTGAGATCGGTCTGCCCTTGCTTTCCAAGGCTTGTGATTGAAGGTGTACAGCACCATGCCTTTTGAAGCCGTGAGTGGAGACTTGTAATTGATGACTTAGAAAGCAGGTTGGCGTGGTGGTACCTAAGCAAGAAAGATCTCTAGTTCAAGGCCAGTCTGACCTCTACAGTGAGTTCTGCCATGGCCTGGATCATATGTGTAATGAGACTTTGTTTTCAAAACCAACTGACCACAGTTACCAATGAACAATTTAATATGTGTTATCAGAATTCTGATAAGAAACCCTGTGCTTTGGACTATGAGATTTAGAAAACAAAATTACAGGATACTTAGAACTTCTGATGAAAAAGAAATAGTATAAGCATGCAGTATGTAGGATAGGTCAACTGAAACTAAAAAATTGTTTATCTGAAATTCAAATTTAATTGGGTATCCTGTATTTGATCTAGCAACCCTAACTATATTATAACAGATATTATAGCTTGTTGCATATAGGCCTTATTTCATGAAATAGTTGTTTTGATATTTATATGTTTGTGAACATTCTGGATGACAGTATTCAAAAGTATTTGAAAGCCATTGCTATCCTAGGTAATGAAATTTTTAAAAACTTTATTGAGACAAGATCTCACTTTGTGATCTAGGCAAGCTTCAAACTTCATTGCAATCCTCCTGCCTCATTCTAATGTAATTTGTAATTCAAATGGACTCAGGTTTATTCAGACCCACAATAGCCTAGACAGAAAAATGTGAGCCCCTTCCCAGTGTTAATGTAGGCCTAACTCATTTATCTCTAATATGGACAATATTTATTGCATTAAAAATTAGTCCATGAAATACCCAGAGAAATATGAAAGATAATCAAAATCCTTTTTCTCTTTTTTCCCTAGCAACTTTTTAATTGTCAGTCTCTACATAAACTAAGTTTGCCAGACAATGATTTAACAACATTACCAGCTTCCATTGCAAATCTGATTAATCTCAGGGAACTGGATGTCAAAAAAATGAAGTCCTTGAATTCTTGTCCTGGAAACATATTTCTTTGGTGAATTTGCTGTTTTCCAAAAGTCACTGTACATACTAGCATCATATAGTAATCTATTCTACATAAATATAAAATATTTTCTTCTTTTCAAAAGTTTTATATTACAATAAAGTTAGCATCATATCCTTAACTTAGAATTTATTTATAAATACAAAATTTATGATACCTCAAAAACAGCTGAAAATAAGTAGATTTTTTAGACATGATTGCAGTCCACATTGTGTATTGGGTCCCTCAGGTTTATTTCTCCTGCATCAACACCTTAATTGTCCTGCTCCCCTGCCTAGCTTCTTCTGACTATTGTTTTATTATTTATTATTTATTCTCTGCTTCTGTGAGTTTGCCTTTTCATAGTCAGTGTTGGGGATCATGGGATATTTATTCTCTTCTTCCTGATTTATTATACTTAACATGATGTTCTTCCATCCTATGGCTAGGTCTCCATTTTTAAAGTGAAGAGTATTTCACTTTACATGTAAACTATGTTTTCTTTATTGACTCATTTATTCATGGAAGCTTAGATTAACCCCACATCTTAGCTATTGTAAATAATGCTACAGTGAGTATAGGAGTGCAGATGTCTCTTCTCTCTTCCCCTCAGAAGTCCTGTGGCTTTGCAGACATTTTCTCCCACTCAGATGACTATTTTCACTCTATCCATTGCTTGTTTGGTTGTGCACAACTTTCTAGTTGTCTATAACTGGTTTATTTTTGTATTTGTTATCTGTCTTTTTGGTGTTTAGTTTTAGAAAATCACTGTCTGGGCTTCCTCTCCTTTCCAATAAGTAGGTTTACAATTACCTGGTCTCATGCTTTGAACCCTTTGTCTCTTCAGAAATATCTGCTTTCTCTAGTCCCATTAAAGAGACCCTCCTCTCCTTGTGATATGTTGTTGGTACCTTTGTTGAAATCAGTTGCATATACGTATGTGATTTGTTTCTGGCCCTCTCTTCTGTTCCATTGGCATTTTGTTCGTTATACCAGCATCGTACTCTTTCATTAGTAGAGCTTCCAAGTAGATTTTGAAGTTAAATTATATGAGGTCCATGGTTTTGTTCTTTGCTCCAAGAGTCTTTTGTGATTTTTTTTTTTTTTTTTAGGATTATTTCCTTCTATTTTTTTTTTTTTTTTTTTTGTGAAAAATGTCATTAGAATTTTGTTAGTACATTGGATCAGCAGGACGCTCGATGGTTAGGACATTTTAACAGTTCTGTTCCTTCTAATCTGGAGCGATGGGTGTCATTCTTCCTATTCATTTGTCATCCTGGTGTTTCTTCAGAGCTTTGTTGTTCTCAGTATGCTTATGGTTTTTGCTAGCTATCTCAAATGGGAGTGCTTTCAAAGAAAAAAATTGATAGATTCTTTTTATCATACAGACATGTAACTGAGTTCTATATGTTCCATTTTTTTAAAGATTTATTTTATTCATATGAGTACAATGTAGCTGTCTTCAGACACACCAGAAAAGGGCATCAGATCCCATTACAGATGGTTGTGAGCCACCATGTGGTTGCTGGGAATTGAACTCAGGACCTCTGGAAGAGCAGTCAGTGCTCTTAACCTCTGAGCCACCTGTCCAGCCCTATATGTTGCATTTTAATATGGATACTTTTCATTTTGTTGCCTGACTGTCCTAGTTATGACTTAGTACAACTATTATAAGTAGCTTAATGGCCATATATTTACAACTTCCTCTGAAAAATTCGTCACAGGTAATTTTGTTGTAATGAGCATTATAAAATATGGTCTTTTTAAAATCATTTTTTATTTTTTGAAATTATAATTATATAATTTTCTCCCTCCAGCCCTACTCATATAACCCTTCCCTCTCAAATTCATGGCCTCCTTTTCTTAATTGTTCTTACATAAATATAAATATATGACTTCTGGGCTGACTGTTTAGTATTGGGTAACCAATCTGGGTGCCCTTCCTTGGGAAAATTATTTCTCCCACTCTCCATATTTCTTAACAGTTTGTAGTGCACATGTGTGAGTGCATGCATATTTGTGTGTGTATTTTAGGGGGTTGCGACACGGTGTCTATACATATCCCTGGCTGTCCTGGTATTGACTATGTAGACCAGATTGGCCTCAAACTCACAGAGATCCATGTGCCTCTGTCTTCCAAGTGCTAGGATCAAAGGCCTGTGCCATCATACTTGACCCCTGTAGTTCTTTGTCTGGGGTTGAGGTCTCACAGGATTTTTTTTTCTCCTTTCATGTTAGCATGTTTATTGGTGATGGTGGTGTTCAGGTCTTACCTAGGCAGAGGGTGTAACTTCTTTTACATTTCTAGAAGTCAGAATCTCTGTTAGTTAACTCTGTTAGTCCTCTGGCTCTTAGAGTCATTCTGCCCCCTCTTCTGCAATGAACCCTGAACTTTCAGTTCAGGAGTTGTATTGTAGGCGTATAAGTTGATACCAGGCACAACATGATTCCTTTTTCTCTACATTTTCATCAGTTGTGGTTTTTCTATAGTAGTCTCCATTGCAAAGAAAGGCTTCTTTTGATGAGGAGTGAGGACTGTACTTACCTATAGGCATGGAGACAAATATTTAGAGTGGAATTAGAGATCATGCTGGTTTATTAAAGTGGCAGGTGTAGGTTCTCCTTCAAGATTCATGGCTGACTAGCCCTGGCTTTCTTTTATCTTATAGAGCAGGTCCAATGAGAGGCCATATCACTGAGGTATGAGTGCTACTACTGTACCCTTAAGGTTATCTGCCATGACGGTTGATCTAATCAAGCAGTTGTAAAGTGGACAGTATGGGGAATGCCACATGGATTATAACACAGTAAATACTTTCTTAATAAGCAGGGAGAAGTTCTGTGCTAAGGTTTTCACTGTTGTCACAAGATACCTGAGAAAATACTGTTGTAAGAATCAAAGATTTATACTGATGGCAATTCTACAATTTGGGATTTATGTACATGGTTTCTTGTCTCATTACTTTTGGATGGTGGTGGCACAGTGCAGGAGGAACATGTGTTGGGAATCCACACATTCCTTGGCAGCCAGCAAGCAAACAGAGAAAGGAAGACTGATGTCATTCAACTGTGCCCTAATTGCTTGACCCTACCTATCTAAAGGTTCTACTAACAAGCATAGAAGCTGTCAATAGAACTTTTAATATATAGGTCTGTGGAAATATTTAAGGCCTAAATCATAACAAGCTTTCTTACAGGACTAACAGTATATAAAACAGTAACTGTATAAACCAGTAACATTGACCTGGCATTATATGCTGTTTGTAGCTGTCAGGCTAGTTTTCTCTGAGTGGTAGCACAGGTTAGTTTACAGCATATCTCTACATAGACGTGAGTAACCTGTTGTACTCAGACACTGAAGCCTACCATAGCATTTGAGAACAGGCATTTTGTAACTCCTTGGTAATTGATTACTGATGCTTATGTGTTTGACAGTTGACCAAAACATCTTGTGATGCAGGACTATACTATGCTGAACAAACATAGTGACATAGGGATCTTTTCTTGTTTTTGATTGTAGGAGGAAAGCTTTGAACTTTTCATTGTTAAATATGCTGTTGTAAATTTATATTGGGTCTTTATTATGCTGAAAAATAGAACTTCTATAAATAATTCGTGTGACACTTTTTGAAGTTACAAAAAATGGTAATAATTGCATTTGAAGGATTTTTCCTTCCATATTTTACTGAGGCATAGATTCCTGAATAATGAATTAACAGCTAAGGAAATTTTGTTTAGCTCTCTGTACCTATCACAGAAGGCAGTATTTTAAATTTTTAAAGCTTAAAAAGAGATGGCGAAGAAGAAAAGGTGAACTCTTAAAATTTTTTAAATGAGCATATATTTTATAATTTACAAAAAAGAATAAATCAAATGAGGATAATTTTTAATGCCCTATCCCAAAATAGAACATTCAATAAGCACTAAATAAGAGATAATTTAAAGTATTTCTTTTCACCACTTGGAAAAAAAATCTTTAGAAACAAGTTCTACCAAATTAGTAGAGCAGCCCACGTAGACAGTACACAGTAATTATATTTCATTGCCCTAGTTCAAAGACCACTCTTTGTTCTAATATGAGTGTATAGATATAGACATTCTTTGTATTGGCTCTCATAAACTTTAGGACTTACTCCGCTTTATTTTAGGATGAATTAGAATCATCATATTTACCTTGTATTCACATATAACAGTTAACTTGGCAAAGTCAGTAACTAATTTACACACACACACACACACACACACACACACACACACACACACACACACACAGAGAGAGAGAGAGAGAGAGAGAAAAGAGAAAACTTTAAAGTAAAAATATATCTTTATGTAAATACGTATTTATTTACTAAATGCAAACTATAAAGCTTACTACATGTGGTCGTTATGAACAGTCCATAAAAGATACAGAGGATAATAGATGGAAAACTCTAACACAAGGAGGGAAACTAAACCCTAGAAAAAGCAAGAAAGTAATCTCCTTGCAATGAAACCAAAAGAAGAGAGCCACACAAACATAATTCCACCTCTAACAACAAAAATAACAGGAAACAACAGTCACTATACCTTAATATCTCTGAACATCAATGGACTCAATTCTCCAATAAAAAGACATAAACTAACAGACTGAATACATAAAGAGGACCCAGTATTTTGCCACATACAGGAAACACACCTCAGAGACAAAGACAGATACTACCTCAGAGGAAAGGCTGGAAAACAATGTTCTAAGCAAATGGTCTGAAGAAACAAGCTGGAATAGCCATTCTAATATCCAGTAAAATCATCTTTCAAAGAAAAGTCATCAAAAAAGATAAGGAAGGACACTTCATTTTCATCAAAGGAAAAATCCACCAAGATGAACTCTCAATCCTAAATATCTATGCTCCAAATACAAGGGCACCTACATACATAAAAGAAACCTTACTAAAGCTCAAAGCACACATTGCACCTCACACAATAATAGTAGGAGATTTCAACACCGCACTCTCATCAATGGACAGATCATGGAAACAGATAATGTTAGAGCTCTTACCTTGCTTAATAAATTCTAGTCATTCTGATTCCTTATGCTCATCATTATAAGTGATGTAATTAACACATTTTATACACGGGAGCTGAGGTGACGTTTTTGATAAGCCTGTAATATTTAACCTTAATGTGTTGCTTAGGGCTATTTAGAGGTCCATTTTATTAAAGAGATAATAACATGTATTTTGGGTTAAAACTGTGGCTGGTTGTGAGAAATTTTAATTTTGTTAGTTGGACTTTCGATTACATGATATTTTGTGTAAATGAAAGGTTAGTATGTATCCTAGTTTACTTTCTATTACTTTGATAAACACCATGACCAAAAGGAAATTCGCAGTTATAATGCACCGTCAAAGGAAGCCAGTGCAGGAATCTGGAGACAGGAACTGAAGTAGAGGCTAGGGAGGATGGCTGCTACTGACTTGTTCCACATGACTTGCTTAGCCTTCATTTTTATACACCCCGGGACTGCCTGCACAAGGGTGGCACTGCCCACAGTGGGCTTGACCCTATGTCAGTCATTAAGAAAGTGCCCTCTGTCAGACACTCGAGTAGACCAGTCTGGTGGAGCAGTTCCCAGGTGAGACTCGAGTTTGTGTAAAGTCGATAAACACTAACCAACACAGTATGTTAAGTAACAGTGGTCTTTATTAAATCTTAAAACTACTAAAATTTTATTTAGGGTTTATATCATGACTACCATGTTATATATAGATATATTTCGAGAAGTTTTTTATTTTTCTTAAGTTTTAACATACTAAATCTTGGATAAGAAGTTCTAAACTTTTATAAAAGTAAGATACAGTGTTCGTTTAACTATTATATCAGTTAAGTTTAATATTTGAGGTATATCTTAACACACCAGGTACCGTTTTGAGTTCATTAGCTCTTATTCACTATTTGGAAGGATTCAGAACATTGCTGGTACTTTATTATTAATTTCTTTAGCAAGTTGTATTTATTTAAAAACCAAAAGATTTGGACATTTATCATCAAAATTGTTGGTCTTTTACATAGTCATTTTCTGTTTCAGTTGGCCTAGTAGTATGGATTATGATTAAAGTACTTGGGAGTGTGGTTTGTGAGGTGGCTTAGATAATGTGCTTGCTTTGCAAGCATGAAGACTGTCAGTTTGTACAGGACACATCTAAACTAGAAAGGTGAACTCACATAATTAAAGAATTTGAACTTTTAGAAAGCAAAACCCTATAGGTGACAATTTAACTGAATCTCATAGGATCTTATAGGATCTAGGCTTTAGATTTCAGTTTACTTGGTAATTTTATGGAGAGTTTAAGAAAAAGGGCATTTCCACAGAGAAATGCTACTAGGACTAATGCTGTGATTGGCTATCTTAAACTTTGTCTTAAACTTTACTGTAGGACAGACTACAATGAGGATAAAGCTGTCATTGGCTAAGACACAGTAAGCATGTCTTCACTGAAGCAAGGGATGCTTGATACTTCTTAGTTTGGTTGGCAATCACACTTTGTCCTTGTTTGGAATTGATTACAGATTTGTTTCTGTCTTGCTATGTCATGGTTAGAGTGACCTAGTCTGATAATGATGTCCTATGAAGTAGTTTAGCAGAACACTTAATTTCTCCTTCTGAATACCTGGCTAGTTTAACTATGACCAACAGTCTGTTGCTGGTTGAAACCATAAGAGAATTAAGTAAGTGTGACAAAATTCTAATTATTTTGCTCTTACAAGAACAAAATGAGCTGACCCTGTATGTTATTGGCAGTGGGGCATCCTTATAGCAGCTAGGGAATTCCATACAAGACCTCTACTCATGTGAAGTCTTTGTTCTTCATTGTATCTCACAATGGAATTTTATTCAGAACAACCTAGTATGAAGAGAAAAGTTAGAGTTTATTAAGATTGGTACCTAGTGGTTGTGGTGCACACCTTTAATCCCAGCACTTAGAAGGCAGAGGCATTCAGATCTTTTGAGTTTCAGGCCATCGAAGACTTCACAGAGAAACCTTGGGGAGGGGGTTGTTATAGGTTCAAGCACACTGATTAATAGAAAGAGAAGCACTGAGAAAGGATGGAATATACCCAGGTATGGATATAGGTTTCTCCAGAACCCTTAATTGCATTAGGGTCAATGACTTCTGAAGTTTTACATCAAAAGATTGCAGTTGGACCCCCCCCCCATTGTGCATTTGTGTATATATGTTCATGTGCATGTATATGTGGAGATCAGTGTCAGATATCTTCAATCATTGTCTTTTAATCTTATTTATTAAGACAGGGTCTTTTCTGTAGCCTTGGCTGCCCTGGAACTTATTATGTAGTTCAGTCTAGTCTAGAACTCAGAAATCTGCCTGTCTCTGCCTCCTGAGTTCTGGAAGTAAAGGGGTGCGTCTTTTGTTTTTTGAGACACCTTCTCCATCTGAACTGATATGGCTAGACTGGCTGGCCAACAACCTCCCAGGGGTCTTCTTAGCTCCTGCTCCCCAGCAAAGGATTAGAGGTATGCATACAGGGTTGCTTGCTTATTTGCTTGTTTTACTGTGGATTTGGGGATCTGAACTCTGGTCTTTGTGCTTATGTGTCAAATGAACCATCTTCCCATTCTCCCCTCCTTTGTGGTATGTGAGATCCCACGGTGGTTGATAATCTGATTAGGCAAAGCTACAGGGCAAAAAAGGTTGCACAAGGGTGTTAAGACTTACTTGTCTTTTAAGCAGGGCATAGTCACTCGTGCCTGTAATCTCAGCATTTGGGAAGCTGAGACATGAGGACTGCGTGGTTACTAGTGGCCTTCACAGTGAGCCCAGGACAGCTTTAAATACACAGTGAGACCTTTCCTTAAGAACAAACAACCAAACAAAACACAGACTTGCCTGTGAGCATGAGAGGAAGTATAAATGTGATCTTGCTGATTTTATCATGCAACTGGGAAGGCAGGAGGGCTATTAGCTGAGGTGGGGGAACTGATAGCCCCTGCAGTTTCAAGGGACAACTCAGGAATGTTTTTCAATTAGTTTATTAGGTAACAGGTTTCCTTCTATCATTTTCATAAATCATTTTGCTTTGGTTAATTCCCCCACCTTAAGATACTCTTTATCTCCTTGCCCATCCTTCTCCCTGTTTACATTGAACTGTCCACAGTTCCCCTTCTACATTTTCTCTTGTTCTTTTACGATGGCAGGGGCCCCGTTCTAATTCTTTGTTCTCTTCCCATGTTTACTTCCACCTAGGTATCCAGGTTTAACACGTAGAAGCCACGACTTAGCAGCTCATAGAGAATATGCTGAGGAGGGGGAAGCAGGAGGCTCATGGATTAGGCCAGCCTAGGCTGGAGAGACGACTCATTCTGGACCAGTCTCACAGCTACCTTTAACTGCAATCCCAGGGAACCTCTGGCCTCTAGACACTAGTTATGTGTGGTATACAGATAATCAAGCAGGGGAAAGAAACAGGAATTCACACAGAATAAAAAGGACACATAAAAGAAAGCTGAGAGTTGACTATGAGAGAGGCTTGAAGTCTTCCCAAGTTTGAGTTACACCACTTAATGCTTTCTAGTTCTTACCATTTCCTGCAGATTTCATAACTTCATTTGTTTTGTGGCTGAATAAAAATACCTTTGTGTATATGTCCCACATTGTTATCATCCGTTTGCTGATGGGCATCTGGGCTGATTTTGTTTCTCTACTATTACTAAAAGATCAGCGATAAATAGGAAAGTGCAAGAACCTCTGAGTATGATAAAGAGCCTTGTGGGTATTTGCCCCAGAATGTGTAGCAGGGTTGTATGGTAGTTTTGTTCTCAGTGTTTTGAGAAGTCTCTATACTGATTACTGTAGTGATTATATTCTGACTAAGGTGAGATCTCAAGTAGTTGTATGTTTCTTTGTTTGGCATTCATATTTTCTTTTAGAATTGTCTGTTAAGTTCATTACCCTACTTACTGATTCCAGGTTTGTGGGTTATGCATGTATGTGTTTAATTTTTGCAATTCTTTATATAGTCTACTTATTAACTCCTTGTCTTAAGTTGTGGCTGTTGAAGATTTCCATTTTCTAGGCTATCTCAGGAACTCTGGCTTTTTATTTGCTTGCTTGCTTTCTTGTTTGAGATATCAATCTCTCATCAGTTATTTTTAAGTATGGAGTTAAGTCATAAAAAAGTTCTAGATGTATGCATTTGAGAATTGTGACCATACAGATAATATGTAATGACTAAGATTAGGCAGATTCACTAAGGTCATAAGCATGGGGGATGAGCCCAAAGAATGCTTATACCTTACAACCTTAGGACATCGGAAAGAGTAGGAAGACCGACAGAAGATGATGAGAATGAACCCGAGTGAAGTACAGTAAAATTATTTTCTTTTCTACACTCGTGTGCGCGTGAGTGCGTGCGTGTGTGAGAGAAGGGGGGCGGGGACTATCTGTCTGTCTGACTTTGTATATGTGTGCTTGTGTGCAGGCATAGGTTGAAGTCAAATAGTGTTCTCAGTTGCTGTCCACTTTATTTCGTTGAGATCAGGTGTTTAATTGAGCCTGTCACTGACTGACTTGGCTAAAATAGCTAGTGAGGAAGCCGCTGTCTTCTTCTGCCTCAGCACCCCAGAGCTGGTGTGACAGGCATGTAGCTGCATGCATAGCTTTTTTTTTTTTTTAATTTACATTTTAAATGTTATCCCCTTTCCCAGTTTCCCCTCCAGAAACCCTCTATTTCCCCCTGCTTCTATGAGGGTGCTCACCCACCCACTCACCACCTTCCCACTCACCCACCTCCCCACCCTGGCATTCCCCTATACTGGGACATCGAGCCTTCACAGGACCAAGGGCCTCTCCTCCCATTGGTGCCTGACAAGACCATCCTCTGCTACATATGTGACTGGAGACATAGGTCCATTCCTGTGTTCTCTTGGATGTTGGTTTCATCCCTGGGAGCTCCAGGGGTTCTGGTTGGTCGATACTGTGTTCTCCCTATGGGGTTGCAAACCCCTTCAGCTCCTTCAGTTCCTTCTCCTCCATTGGGGACCCTGTTCTCAATTCAGTGGTTGGCTGCGAGCAACTGCCTCTGTATCTGTCAGGCTCTGGCAGACCTCTCAGGAGACAGCTATATCAGGCTCCTGTCAGCATGCACTTCTTGGCATCCTCAATATTGTCTGGGTTTGGTCATGCCCAGCTTTTTTACATGAATGTGGGGGATCAAAACTCAGGCCTTCATTCTTATACTGTAAGCACTTTACTGACTGAGCTATCTCCCCAGACTACTCACTCCATTTTAACTTTTGATAATGTCCTAGGATTTGTAGTTTATAACACGTCTTCCACTTTGTCTTTGGTATATTTTTGCTGAATACTAAAATAAAGATGTGTTTGAATTTGAAGTACTGGAACAAAACCTAGTATTTAAAAAGTGTTATGCGAAGTTTAGAAAAGGGAAGGAATAATAGAGTTTTGAAAATTAAAAAGAACTCTTATTTTGTGCATTTTTGTAGAATTTAGCATAGCTCTGGTTTTATTCCAGTATTTCCAGTACTTACATAGAATGTTTTTTATCATCCTCTAGAGAATTCTGTACCCTTGTCTAGTAGCTCCTAGGCTCTGGTGTAACTCTTCTGTGGCGATGTGGGCAACCTTTATTTCTACATCAGATAGAACATCAATGATGGACAGATCAAAGAGATTGTTCCAAGGTCTAGTGTTCTGAGGCAGTGCATTTATTATGGTGCTTGTAGAAGTATGGCTACTAGGGCAGCTGCATCATCACGAAGCTGGTGACAGCTCATGAAAGGTTCATCACCTGGCCTCCTGCCCAGGTTGTAGAGAAGCTGTCCTGGAGTCTCCTTCCCCAGTGATTGTTTACTGTTCTTACACAATCTTGGGGAGAAGCTATGGGACTCTTCCGAAGTTTGTTGAGCCTTCTAAGTCTGTGAGCTTCAATTGAAAGTTTTAATTTGGAGGGAATAGTTATACAACACCAGGCAACCTTCTTTTTCCTTTGTTTCTGAAGATAACAAAAATATGTTTATTGTGGATTTTTCTAATAAAGAAAACCATATAATATATGGCCTTTTGTGTCTGGCTACCTTCTCTTAGCATAATATTTTTCAGGACTCATTCATGGTGTATCATATTGATTACACCATAGTGTGAATATACTATATTCTGTTTATTATGTTTATACATTCAGTTATCGATGGGCATCAAGGCTATTATAAATAATAACATGAGCAACATTTTATTTGAATGTATGTTTTACATGCCTAATACATTTAAATAATAATTTAGATACATACCTAGTAGTAGAGAGTTGCTGGGTCATTTGTAACTTCTACCTTACTAGCCATTACAGTAGTAAGTTTACAGCTATGACATAGTAATGAAGTAACTGTATGGTTGGAGGTCACCACAACATAAGGAACTAGGTTGAAGGGTCGCAGCATTAGGAAGGGTGAGAACTGTTGCCCTCCAGCATTTCATTTAGGTGCTACTCATTCAGTTACTCTTTCTTATTCCAGAAGTACTTTGTAGGAGGAGTATCTGTGACAATATTACTGTTGTTCTTTTAATCTACTAATATTTGGCATCTATGGGTAATTTTTTTCTTTAATGGTGCTGGGAATTAAACCCAGGACCTTGATTATGTTAAGTACACATTCTGCCACACCCACTTTATTAGTGAGTTTTGACCAGAGTAATTTGCTAAATGTAGATTTTTACATAATTCATTTTATCATGTGGAATTCTGTGCTTAGTGTTTTAGTGTTACAGATAGTTTTTTTTAATGTAAAATCTTTTTGTGATGAAATTGATAGGATCTTTAACCATATATTGACAACCTTATTGGATAATGATATTGTGTGAATGACTGAAACTATATAAAATTCACTTGGGGGATGGATGCTTTTTGAAAGTTTCCTAATTAGTGTTCATTCAGAGTAGAGTGGTGCTAGTACTTAAAATTTGTCTGCGGTCTGCTTCCAGTTCACAGATTGTTCGTTCCTATATTTTTGGTGTAATAAGCTAAGGAAATGATTATGTGCTTAGAATATTTTCAAATCTAATCATTATCAAAACTTGATAATGGGGGGGGTGGTAATAGGGGATGGATGGGGGGAACACCCTTATGGGGGAGGGGGAGAGGATAGGGGTCTTATGGGCAAGAAACCAGAAAAGGGAATAACATTTGAAATGTAAATAAAGAAATATATTCAATAAAAAATAAATAAAACTGGAAATATTTGATAATAATTTAAAGGTCTATTTCAAATACCCAGGTGTATAGCAGATTGGGTATTAAAAAGAAATTATTTACCTTACTGGTCTGAAGAACATGCAGAAACTAAAATGCTTAGGTCACTTGAAACATACACATGACAATGTGCAGAAATACTGTGGCCCTTAAGTAGTTACACTGGAAGTGTCCCAGTGGGTTTTGTGAAGTAAGAATGTTGGAAAGGAGGGGAGACAGATTGGGAAGAATAAGAACATGTTTATTTGGGGGTTAGACAGTATTTGCTCAGGGCACATTTTAGGGTGTGTCTAATCCGTATTTCCAGTCTTCACTTGCAGGTCCGTTTGTTATTCATGTATGCTAGGCACCAGCCCACTCTGGAGCCCACTTTTGTAAAGCAGTTTTCTTTTTACTGGAGGGCAAACCAGAATGTTAACTGTTCTGTACTTGTGTCTTTATCATTCACCAGTCCATAAAAAAGTACTAATTTCCAGAAGTGCTAAGAAAGGGAAGGAAAACTAATTGAAGTAGTTAGCAGTTATAAAGAGGCAAGTGAAGGGAAGTTAAACGGGAGATAGAGTGTTGTGGAAGTGGCTTGATCACATTAGTGTGTCAGTTTTCCTGAGTTCTTCCTTAGTTGGTAATTAGTTTCTGAATCTTCACAATGAGTGTTATTATTCTGGCCTTTGTAATACACTTCTCTTTAAAGACTGATGTATCTCTAATATAGTCTATTAATTTGATTGTTTGTTTTCTAGGAATACAAGAATTTCCAGAAAATATTAAAAATTGTAAAGTTTTGACAGTTGTGGAGGCCAGTGTAAACCCTATTTCTAAGTAAGTCTTTCAACTGAATTATCAGCTGTCCTTTCACTATAACAATTAGAGAGCAACGACAGTTTTGCAGTAGAATATAGAATATTTCTTTAACTACTTTAACAAAAATTATCTGTCTTAAAGTTATACAGAGATTCAAGTTTGTTTGTTTCCTGCGTGCGTGCATCTGCGTGTGTGAATGAATGTATATGAATAAGTGTTAGGTCTGCATGTATGTCTGTGTACCACATGTGTGCACTCTTACATGCACTGTGTGTGTATGTGTATGAAAAACTGGTGGGTGTTGCTTGTGTGTATGTCTGTGTACCATGTGTTTGCGTGGTACCTAAAGAGGCTAGAAGAGGGCTTTGAATCCTTGGAACTGAAGCAGTAGACACTTGTGAGCCACCTGAGGGTTCTGGGAATCAAACCTGGATTCTCTGGAAGAGCAGCCAGTACTCTTAACCCTAAGCCATCTCTCCAGCCCCACAGAGATTCCATTTTAGATACCTTCTAATAGTCATTCTGACCCATATACCTCAGATACAAATGTGAGATCTAAAGAGAGAATGTCAGTGCTTTAGATCTCACAGTCAGTGTAAAAAGTGAGACCAAAATTGGAACATGCCACCAGATGGTGCCCTTTCAAAACAAACTAAGAAAACTGAAGAGAAAGGCAGATAAGTAGTTACAGCATATACCTGAGGGTATGTGTTCTTTTATAATAGTAATGTCTGTAAACAAAGATTTTCATCATGAAAGCTGTTAAGTGTTACAAAGTTGAGATGTTAGTCTAGCAGTGAATAGAATGAAGCAGAGATTAGGACAACCATGTTGAAAGAATAACTAGAATACTTACTCCAGGAGAAGTTTTACCAGAACTTTATACTCCAGGAGAAGTTTTACCAGAACTTTACTTTGGTTGGTTTACTTGGTTTTGAAGATGGTGGGATATTATGAGGTAAAGGAAAAATAAACGAGTCAAAGTCTGATATATCTTACTGCATGGGAATTTTGTGCCTGTAATAATCCAGGATAAATATCGAAAGATGAAATAGATATACTTTTGGATTTTTTTCTAGCATCAAGTTTGACATCTGTAATTTGCTTTATGAGCAGATGTGAATAGAAGTATAAAATAAGAACAGGTTCTTACCTGACCTTAATCTGTCATTTACCTTTTCAATTTCTTCTTTGCTCATTATGAAGCTCTACAACCTTAGTCATTTATATATTATATATAAAGGTTGAAACTGAAAATAATATAAACCCAGTGATTTTTAACTGTTGACTGTTTAATACTTAGGGACATTTAGCATTTTGGAGATTTTTCTTTTCCAGTGGGCATGTGAGTTTGTGAGTAGTGGTGGGGATGGGTGTACGTGCGTGCGTGCGTGCGTGCGTGCGTGTGTACTGATACTACTGCTATCTAAGTTTGTAGAGTCCAGGTTTATATGTATAGTTTAACATCCTATAGGACCAGTTTTCACAACAAAGACCCATACATCTTACTACATTATTAAGTGTTTAGAAACTTCTTATGTAACCCTTTTAATTTATGTTGGATGAGATATATTAAAAGGTACTTGTTAATTCATAATTATGTTTGTGGCTCATTTTAAATGTAATATTATGTGCATATTTATGATACTAAAACATTTTTCTTTTTACAAAGACATGCTGTTACTATTTTTACAACAGGGTAGGTTATTAGAAAAAGACAGCTTAATTTAAAGATAGCTAGTAGTAAAAGCATAACTATTATTTGTTGAGAAGCTATCTTATACAAATTCTGAGAAAGATTTTTGGCAAGAGACTGACATCTTAAACATGTACTTAATTTAATTTTTTTGTATTTTATATAGGCTCCCTGATGGGTTTTCTCAGCTGCTAAACCTAACCCAGTTATATCTGAATGATGCTTTCCTTGAATTCTTACCAGCTAATTTTGGCAGGTAAATTATAGATTATTTTGAAGACATTTATATTGTTAGCTTCTATAATGTTCACACAATTTCAAAATAGTAACACATTAATTACAGTCCATAGGGATTTCTTTTGTAATTTTTCCAAGCATATCAATTCTTGTAGTTCTTTTGAATTATTTCCACTCTGATTTACAACTCCAAATAAACAGTAAATGCCAGTTTTAAAAAAAAGCACTGTTTAAGCTGGCAAGATCAGATATTTCAACGTGAGCAGTGCATCTGTGTTTGAGACACTGAATGCTGGATTAGCATTTACAAAATTCTAAAGTGACTTAACAATTAGCTGTTTTCCTTTTGAGAATTAAAGTTCTTAAGAAAGGGGTTCTCTTTCTGAGGTCTCTTTCATTTCTCTGGGCCCACCCTCAAGTGTCAGAGTAATTTTTCTTTATGATCCTTAATTTCCCTTAATTTATTTCTTCTTAGCCATTTGTATTGTTGTCTCATTATACTGAAGTGGTAAGTGGATTTGTAGGTTAGTTTTTTAGTAAAAGGCATACAATTTATTCTAGAATTGAAAATTAGGACTAAATACTTTGTCCCTTTGAAAATGTATTACAGTGGTCAGCCTGGGGCCGGTGAAAGGGCTCTGCAGGCGAAAGCCTTGCATCTTGAACCTGACCCTTGAAACCTTAAGATGGTGGAGAGAAAAAACTAACTGCAAAAGTTGTCCTTTGACCTCTATATTTGTGCTGTGGCACATGAGCACCCACACATACATATAATGCACATGCAGTAATTTAAAAAATGGTTTCTAAATTGCGCTCCACAGTTGTGGTAGTACTCATCTTTAATCCAAGCACTTCACAGGCAGAGGCAGGTGGATCTCTATGAGTTTGAGGCCAGCCTGATCTACAGATCAAGTTTCAGGACACCCAGTGCTGTCTCAACAACAACAAAAGAAAAGAAAAAGCAAAAAAAGAAATTGAGCTCAATTTTTTCCTCTCGCTTGTTCGTTTTGTTTTGCTCAAGATGGTAACCCCTGCTGGTGTGGGACTCTATGTAAATCATACTGCATTTGAACTCACAGATCCATCCACCAGCCTGTGCCTCCAGAGTGCTGGGATTAAAGGATGCCTAGCTCTATTAAAATTCTCCCCCCCCCCTTTCACAATCTTTACATGTAGTTAATTACACAGTTAACTTTCAAATGTGGCACTTGTTAATGCAATGCCTTGTATTTGATTGTTTTGTCTTTATCTGTTCTTTATTTTACAGATTAACTAAACTCCAGATACTAGAACTTAGAGAAAATCAGTTGAAATGTTGCCTAAGTAAGTCAGTGTGTGGCTTTTCCAAATCCAGTTAAGACTTTTTCATTTTATTTCAAATATAAGTATGTTATTTTGGAAGACATGTTTTTATATAATTCTTTTGTATTAAATATAAAAAGGTATGAGTTTGTTGGTATTAAGTATAGGTAGTATGATAAAACTGACCTTTACCTCTTTGAACCATAGTCTTACATGTGACACAAAAAATCTAATATTAAGAAAATGTGAGGGGTTGGGATTTAGCTCAGTGGTAGAGCGCTTACCTAGCAAGCACAAGGCCCTGGGTTCGGTCCCCAGCTCCGAAAAAAAGGAAAAAAAAAAAAAAAAAGAAGAAGAAAATGTGAGTTTCAGACAGATTCTGTGGTAGAGCTCATGGTCATTATTCACACTGATTCATGAAAGATGTTCTTGTGAGGTTTTGTAACTGCATGTCTTTTTAGGGTTCTATTGCTGTGAAGAGACACCATGCCAGGGCAACTATCATTAATTAGGACTGGCTTACAGTGTCTGAGGTTCAGTCCATTAACCTCATGGTGGGAAACCTGGCAGTGTCCAGGCAGACATGGTGCTGGAGGAGCCAAGAATTCTGCATCTTGATCCAAAGGCAGCCATGAGGAGGCTCTCATTCCACACTGGGCAGAGCCTGAGCATAGGAGACCTCAAAGCCTGCCCTCACAGTGGCACACTGCCTCCAGCAAGGCCACACCTTCTCATAGTGCCACTAGCTGTGGGCAAAGCATTCAAACACATGAGTCTTTGGAGGCCAAACCTATTCAACCCACCATACTACAGAACTTTTTATATGACTTTATAGTCTTGTAAAACTAGAAAGTAGTGATTGCTTCTCTAATACAAGCTAACATCAAGAACTTACAGATTCTTAACAAATAGTAATATTAAATCATTTAAAAGAACTTTTTAAAAAAATATTTTTCTTGGATATTTTATATATTTACATTTCAAATGTTATCCCCTTTCCCCCCTCTTCGATACCCTCTCCCCCCTTCTCCTGCTTCTATGAGGATGCTCCCACTCCCATCCACCCACTCCAACCTCAATGCCCTGGTATTACCCTACATTGGGGAAAGAAGTCTTCACAGGACCAAGGGCTTTTCTTCCTATTGATGATGAACAATGCCATCCTCTGCTACATATGTGGCTTAAGTCATGGGTCTCTCCATGTGTATTCATTGGTTAGTGGTTTAGTTTCTGGAGTTCTGGTGGGGTCTGGTTGGTAAGACAGAACTTCTAATTCAAAATAGATTGTGGTCTGTGGCCATTTACTAAACAAATAGAATTTTGAATGCATCACTAAAAAGTTTAATAGTCTGTGGTTAAACATGATTACCATACATATTTACAAATAAAATTTTAGAAGAACATATCCACAGCGGTTAAATTTTCTCTAGCTGTTCTTGCTTTATATTAAATATTAAATAATTTTAATGTATCTTTTTTCTGTTATCTTCTTCTCTGATTAACATGTGCACATGCATGTATGTCACCTATATGATTATATGTCTTTGAGAGCAGAGACCACATTTAATTTTAATTATGTGACTATATTAAGCCTAGTGGTTTGCTTTATTATGTAGAAGTTTTTTAGTCATACTGATAAGTATAAATTAGAAAATCATATTATGATCTTATGAGGTATATATTACTGATTTGGTACTGGCTTAGTTCAAAGCTTTTCTGGGTATGAAGGGTATGAAAAGGCTAAAAAATTGTTTATTGTAGTAGCTAATGACAGGAAGGTAGCTTTCTTTCACTGTGACAGAATGCCTGGTTAAAAAAATTTTTTTTTGCTTTATTTAAGTATTTTATCATAGTAATGAGAAACACAGCTAATACAGACACTTTCAACCCCAAAACTTTAAAAGAAAAGTGCAGTTTCAATTTATTGCTCTTTGTCTTTGTTTCTTTGTCTCTCGTGTGTGTGTGTGTGTGTGTGTGTGTGTGTGTGTGTGTGTGTGCGCGCGCGCGCACGCGCGCGCTCATGCCATGATTTGATTGTTAAAGTCAGGAGACCACTTACCAGAGTCTGTTCTTTTCTTTCACCATGTGGGCTCTGGGAATCAGTCTCAAGAGTCACATGTGGTGAGTGTCTCCCTTCTGACATCTTATTGCCCTGATGTAGACTTTCAGGAAAGGTCTATTGTAGCTCATGATGTCCAGTGTTTCTTGTAGTGACTGATCCCTGGCTTTTGACACTCTAGTGAGGTAGAGAAAAGTGATCACTGTGTGACATTTTGGAAGGAAAGAGAAAAGCATGAGTCAGGTGGTCAAGTTCCTATGGCCCCTTCTTTACCCTCCCCTGGTCTAGCTTTCTAACACTGGACTGCTTTCCTATGGGTTCCACCATTTTTGTGTATACTACAGGCTAGGGACTACGTCTGTAACATGTCTTCATAGGGATGTAGAAGATGCAAGCTGTAGCCTCCAGACCTTCTGATACCATAGGCAACTCAGTGAACTTTAACTCTTCAGAGATTCATGCAGCCATATAAATGACTTTAATACAGTTTTTTCTTATTTTAGAAAACAGTATAACTAAAATTAAATAATCTATAACTTATAAGGTATAAATATAGAGGCCATGTTTTAAATATTAAATATATATGGGCATTTAGATTGTGTGACCAGATTTAAATTTTAGAAAGCAACCATGTATGCATGTGTGCATATGTGGGTAGAATGAGAGGGAGTCAGTTCTCTCCTAGGAATAAAACTAAGACTGTAAGACTTAGCAGCAAGCATCTTTATCCACTGATCCATCTTGCAAACTCTAGATTTGCGTGTGATTAAAACAGTGGGAAAACTTGTTTTACATGTACAGTTAAGTGAAATAATACTGCCTGGAGGATTCTGAAGGGCACTGATAGATAAGTTCTGAGGAGCAGTCTAATTTCTCCTTGAATTAGGCAGCATTTCTTATTCTAGTATGCAATTTTTCCCCTGAGGTTTCTGAAATACACAAATAGAACCAAGGTTGCTCAGATCAGAAACTAAATGCTGATTACTTGTAATGGATTTTTTCTTTTTGTCATCTACCTGTATTATTCTTCATTTCTAAATTTGCTTTGAACTATTTCCAGGACACTATCAGTGATTGAGCTTTTCCAATACTTTGCTTTTTATTTTGTACCCTGGCCCAAAAGTAGGTTACATTTCTTCAAGCTGCCCAACTGTTTACTGTGTATGTAATTGCTACAAGTAAATTTCTGTCATTTTGTCAGTTTGACAATGTCAAAACAAGAATGTGTGTCTGTGTTCTTTCAATTATTTCTCTTAACAACCTGCTTCACTTTTCTCATACCCCCATCTAGTTTTATAATAGTTGGAAGATATCCACTTGATAACAGCATGTGACTTTATACATTTGATAAAGATCCTGGAAATTGTTGTATTTTAGGAAGGAAATTAGAACTAATAGGCTTCATAGACAAAGATAGACATGAATAAGGGAAATAAAACTGTAGTTCCACACGTTAGGCACTCTTATGTAATCTTTAACAAAGTCACTTTTATGTAAAAGTCACTTTTTTCAAGTTGTGAAATGAATTAAAGAAGTTGTGATTGAATGCCATGTTTAAAATATTCAGATTGGAGAAAAGTGTCTTTATTCAGTTTGGACCCATGACATAATTGCACTACATTTGCTGTGTGTGTTGTTAACGTTCTTCTTTCTTCTTTTCTCCCTCCCTCCCTCCCCCCCCTTCTTTCTTTTTTATTTTTACAAAAATGTCCATTAGTTTATTGATCATATTATTCAAATCATTGCTATAATTTTTCCATGTTATCATTACATGCCTAAACATCCTTTTTTATTGAATGTTTATGTATTTACATTTCAAATGTTATCCCCTTTGTGGTTCACCCCTCTCAAATCCTCCCTCCCTCTGCTTCTGTTAAGTTGCTCCCCCTCCCACCCACCCACTCCAACCTGAACACCCTGGGAATCCCCTACACTGGGGAAATGAGCATTCTCAGGCCCAAGGGCGTCTCCTACTGTTGATGCCAGACAATGCCATCCTCTGCTACATATGCTGCTGGAGCCATAGGTCCATCCCTGTGTACTCTTGGGATGATGGTTTAGACCCTGGGAGTTCTGGGAGGTCTGGATGGTTGATAATTGTTTTTCTTCTTATGGGGTTGCAAACCCCTTCAGCTCCTTCAGTCCTTTCTCTAACTCCTCCATTGAGTTGCCTGTGCTCAGTCTGATGGTTAGCTGCAAGCATCCTCATCTGTATTAGTAACGCTGTGGCAGAGCCTCTCAGAAGACATCCATATCAGGTTCTTGTCAGGAAGTATTTCTTGGCATCAGCAAAAATGACTGGAGCTGCTTATGGGATGGATCCCCCAGATGGGGCAGTCTCTGGATGGCCTTTCCTTCAGTCTCTGGTCCACTCTATGTCCTTGTATTTCCTCTCATGAGTATATTGTTTCCTCTTCTAAGAAGGACCAAAGCATCTACATTTTGGTCTTTCTTTGTCTTGAGCTTCATATGGTCTGAAAATTGTATCCTAGGTATTCGGAACTTTTTGGATAATATCCACTCATCAGTGAGTGCATACAATGTGTGTTTTTTGTGACTGGGTTACCTCATTCAGGATGATATTTTCTAGATCCATCTACTTGCCTATGAATTTCACGAAGTCATTGTTTTTAATAGCTGAGTAGTATTCCGTTGTGTAAATGTAGCACATTTTCAGTATCCATTCCACTGTTGAAGGACATTTGGGTTCTTTCCAGCTTCTGGCTATTATAAATAAGGCTGCTATGAACATAGTGGAGTATGTATCCTTGTTATAGGTTGGGGCATCTTTTGGGTTTATGCCCAGGAGAGGTATAGCTGGGTCCTCAGGTAGTACTATGTTCAGTATTCTGAGGAACCTCCAGACTGATTTCGGGAGTGGTTGTACCAGTCTGCAATCCCACCAACAATGAAGGAGTGTTCCTCTTTCTCTCCATCCTTGCCAGCATCTTCTGTCACCTGAATTTTTGATCTTAGCCATTCTCACTGTTATGAGGTGGAATCTCAGGAATGTTTTGATTTTCAGTTCCCTGATGAAGGATGTTGAACATTTCTTTAGGTGCATCTTGGCCATACAATAGTCCTCAGTTGAGAATTCTTTGTTTAGCTCTGTACCCCATTTTTAATAGGGTTATATGACTCTCTAGAGTCCTAACTTCTTGAGATCTTTGTATATATTGGATATTAGTCCTGTATAGGATGCAGGATTGGTAAAGATCTTTTCCCAATCTGTTGGTTGCTGTTTTGTCCTATAGACAATGTCATTTTGCGTTACAGAAGCTTTGCAATTTTATGAGGTCCCATTTGTCGATTCTTGATCTTAGAGTATAAGCCATTGGTGTTCTGTTCAGGAAATTTTCCCCTGTGCCCATGTGTTCAAGGCTTTTCCCCCACTTTCTCTTCTATTAGTTTCAGTGTATCTGGTTTAATGTGGAGGTCCTTGATCCACTTGGACTTAAGGTTTGTACGGGGTTATAAGAATGGATCAATCTGCATTCTTCTACATGCTGACCTCCAATGAACCAGCACCATTTGCTGAAAATGCTATCTTTTTTCCATTGGATGGTTTTGGCTCCTTTGTCAAAGATGAAGTGACCATAGGTGTGTGGGTTCATTTCTGGGTCTTCAATTCTATTCCATTGGTCTATCTGTCTGTCTCTGTACCAATACCATGCAGTTTTCATCACTATTGCTCTGTAATACTGCTTGAGTTCAGGGATAGTGATTCCCCTGGAAGTCCTTTTATTGTTGAGGATAGTTTTTGCTTTCCTGGGTTTTTTGTTATTCCAAATGAATTTGCAAATTGCAGATTGTTAATTTTATATCCACCCACTTTGCTGAAGTTTTTTATCAGGTTTGGGAATTCTCTCATGGAAATTTTGGGGTCACTTAAGTATAGTATATCATTTGCAAATAGTGTTATTTTGACCTCTTCCTTTCTGATATATATTCTTTTGACCTCTGTTTGTTGTGTAATTGCTCTGCTAGGACTTGGAGTCCTATATTGAGTAGGTAGGGTGAGAGTGAACAGCCTTGTTTAGTCTTTGATTTTAGTGGGATTGCTTCACATTTTTCTCCATTAAGATTGATATTGGCTACTGGTTTGCTGTATATTGTTTTTACTATGTTTAGATATGGGCCTTGAATTCCTGATCTTTTCAAGACTTTTTAACAAGAAGGAGTGTTGGTTTTTGTCAAATGCTTTCTCAGCATCTAATGAAATTATCATGTGGTTTTTTTTTCCTTTGAGTCTGTTATATAATGGATTACATTGATGGATTTCTGCATGTTGAACCATCCCTGCATCCCTGGGATGAAGCCTACTTGATCATGATGGATGAATATTTTGATGTGTCTTGGATTTGGTTTGCAAGAATTTTATTGAGTATTTTTGCATCGAAATTCATAAGGGAACTTGGTCTGAAGTTCTCTTTCTTTGTTGGGTCTTTGTGTGGTTTAGGTATGAGCGTAATTGTAGCTTCATAGAAGGAATTGAGTAGTGCTCCATCTTTTTCTATTTTGTGGAATAGTTTGGATAGTAGTGGTGTGAGGTCTTCTATGAAGGTCTGATAGAATTCTGCACTGAACCCATCTGGTCCTGGGCTCTTTTTAGTTGGGAGACTTTTAATAACTGCTTCTATTTCTTTAGGAGTTATGGGATTGTTTAGATGGTTTATCTGTTCCTGATTTAACTGCGGTACCTGATATTTGTCTAGAAAATTGTCCATTTCCTCCACAGATTTTCCAGTTTTGTTGAATATAGGCTTTTGTAGTAGGATCTAATGATTTTTTTTTAATTTCGTCAAAATCTGTTGTTATATTTCTCTTTTCATTTCTGATTTTGTTAATTTGGATACACTCTCTGTGCCCTCTGGTTAGTCTGGCTGAGGGTTTATCTATCTTGTTTATATTTCTCAAAAAACTAGCTCCTGGTTTTGTTGATTCTTTGTATAGTTCCTTTTGTTTCTACTTGGTTGATTTTAGCTCTGAGTTTGATTAGTTCTTGCTGTCTACTCCTCTTGGGTGTGTTTGCTTCTTTTTGTTTTAGAGCCTTCAGTTGTGCTATCAAGCTGTTATTGTATCCCCAGTCTCTTTTTGCAGACCCTCAGAGCTATGAGTTTTCCTATTAGCACTGCTTTCATTGTGTCTCATAAGTTTGGGTATGTTGTGCCTTCATTGTCATTAAATTCTAAAAAGTCTCTAATTTCTTTCTTTACCAAGTCATCATTGAGTAGAGCATTGTTCAGCTTCCATGTATGTGTGGGCTTACTGTTGTACTGTTTTGATTTTATTGAAGGTCAGCTTTAGACCCCCCCAGTGTAGGGGAATGTCAGGACTGGGAGGCACAAACAGGTGGGTAGATGGGTTGGGCAACACCCTCAATGAAGAAGTGGGAAGGACGATAGGATAGGGTGTTTATGGACAGGAAACTGGGAAAGGAGATAACATTTGAAATGTAAATAAATTTTTAAAAATCCAATTTAAAATGTTATAAAGAAGAAGGGGGCAATCCATCACTGGAGGGAGTGGAATAACTGGGATTTTTACCTCAACATGCATCGTAATTTTGCTCAAGACATTTTCTTTTCATAAGTTTCTAGGTCTTGTGACCACCCCTACCTAGAAAAATTATGGGAAATGTTAGTTTTATTTTTACTGTCCAAGTAAAATTGGTGGGTGCAGTTTCCATCCCTCCACTTTGTTTGGAGATCTTTGTTTGGTAGCCATGTTATCCACCATAACCAATTTCACTACATCCCTGGGCTCTGTCCAATGGATACACCAGCATTTGTCAACTAAAAATGTCTCTAGAAATTAACAAATGTCTCCCAAGGAGTCAAAAATGCTCTCAGGTATTACCAGTCTAATAGAGAATATTAAAATTAATAAAAAAGGAAGAAGATCAGCTGTACTTAGTCCATGGTGATCTGATAGGATGCATGGGATTATTCCAGTCGTCCTGCATCTGGTGAGGCCTGTTTTGTAACTGAGATTATATGGTCAGTTTTGGAGAACTTACCATGAGGTGCTGAGAAGAAGATTTATTCTTTTGTTTTAGGATGAAATGTTCTATAAATAATTGTTAAATCCATTCTGTTAATAACTTCTGTTAGTTTCTTTGTGTCTCTGTTTAGTTTCTGTTTCTGTGATCTGTCCATTGATGACAGCAGGGTGTTGAAATCTCCCACTATTATTGTGTGAGGTGCAGTGTGTGCTTTGAGCTTTAGTAAGGTTTCTTTTATGAATGTAGGTGCCCTTGCATTTGGTGCATAGATATTCAGGATTGAAACTTCATCTTGGTGGATTTTTGCCTTTGATGAATGTGAAGTGTCCTTCCTTATCTTCTTTGATGACTTTTGGTTAAAAGTCGATTATATTAAATATTAGAATGGCTACTCCAGCTTGCTTCTTGGGAACATTTGCTCGGAAAATTGTTTTCCAGCCTTTTACTCTGAAGTAGTATCTGTCTTTGTCTCTGAGGTGTGTTTCCGGTATGCAGCAAAATGCTGGGTCCTGTTTACATATCCAGTTTGTTAGTCTCTTATCTTTTTATTGGGGAATTGAATCCATTGTTGTTGACAGATATTAAGGAATAGTGATTGTTGTTTCCTGTTATTTTTGTTGTTAAAGATGGAATTATGTTTGTGTAGCTCTCTTCTTTTGGTTCAGTTGCAAGGAGTTTCTTGGTTTTTCTAGGATGTAGTTTCCCTTCATGTGTTGGAGTTTTCCATCTATTATCCTTTGTAGGGTGGATTTATGGAAAGACATTCTTTTCTTGAAAGCTGGAAAAATATATTAATAGAGTTTATTGTTTATTCTTACATACTTTAAAAAATGTTCAGGTCCCTTTGTTTTTAAGATTTTGTTTCCAATACAATAAAATTTGAAAGTCTAATACTAATGGTAGCTCAATGAACTTGTCATATTACTTTATCTCATGCTGCGAAATCTTAGTGTGTAAGAAGCATACTTCTTATGTGAAATGTGATAGTGCCTAAGTGTATACAAAGAGTTGTTTTTCTAATTAAGCAATTCCTAATATAAATATACATTTGAATGAATTTTCAGTTAATTTTGTTTAAAACATTTTTTGTCATAGAAATAAAATTATGGCATAATTTCCTTCATTTCAGAATCTGCATTTTTCTAATTTATTTTTAATTTGTTTTTAGATTTATTTATTTTATTTAATGTATGAATGTTTTGTCTGAATGTACCGGGTGCCTGCAGAGGTCAGACATGGCAGCAGGTCCATGAAAACTGGAATTAGGTATGATTGTGAGCCACTGCAGAGGTGCTGAGAACTGACTGTAGATTTCCTAAAACAAACCCCCTGCTGTTGCTTTAATTTTAATTTTTTTTTTTTTTTTTTTTTTTTTGCAGCTGGGGACCGAACCCAGGGCCTTGCACTTAATTTTAATTTTTTTTTTTTTTACAAAGAAATATTAACCTCTTGGGTGAATGTTGAACATGATATATTATTGCTTTAACTTATAATTTTTTCTTATTAGATGTACCCATCTTATGTGTGAGTGTTTTTGCCTGTATGTATAAGTGTGCACCATATAAGTATGTTTGGTTCCTGTGGAGTTCAGAAGTAGGCATTGGATACCCTGGAGCTATAGTTGTGAATGGTTGTGAACTACCATGTGAGTGCTAAGAATTGAACCCCTAGTCCTCTTGGGGAAGAGCAAGTACTTACAAGCATTGTACCATCTCTACAACTCGTGTTGCTTTAATTTAACTTAGTATTTAATTCTGCTTGTATTCTTAACAAAACCTCTGAAAGGTTTCTCCATTATATGGGTATGTTTTAAACCATGAGATTTGAAAGTGTCTGTGTTGTTGATATTTCTGTATGATTAATTCTTTGTTACTTTGTCAATAGAACCATGAATAGACTGACCCAGCTGGAAAGACTGGATTTGGGAAGTAATGAATTCACAGAAGTGGTAAGTCCTCTAAGTTTCACTGGCCATAAGTCCAGCCTTTGATCAGGAGTACAATGTGCAAATGATAATATTTCTGGTAAAAATTAGGTGAAACTGCCCAGTTCTTTTTTTAAAAATCTTAACCCGAACTCTTTAAGTCCAGTGTGCACCATATAAGTATGTTTCGTTCCTGTGGAGTTCAGAAGTAAAAAAAAAATTAACCAAAGAATAATCTGACAAATGGTTCGACAAAATAGGAAATTGATGAGAAGTCTGTGGAAGAGATAATGAAAATGTTTTTATGTTAGTAGAAAATCTGACAGTTTACAAGTGGGTGGGGGAACCCATCAAATGTGCCTTATGTTGCACAGCTCCTAGTTTTACTTACTGCTTAAAAAGAAAATTATTGAGGGTAAACTACTAGTTTTGATTTTGCCTTGAGATCTGTCAGTTGAATTTGTTCTTTGTATTCTAAGTGAATCTGAAAGGAATGGCAAAAGTATGCAGTGTTTGTATTTAAGTAGGTTTTAAAAAATAGCTGAGAAAATAAGCCAGGTGCCTTTAAAAAAAAAAAAGAAGGTATTTAATAACTGAAAGTCACAGTTTTCAAACAATAGTGTCAAGAACAAGAATCTCTCTTGTGCGTTTTGTGCATTTTAACAATAGTCGGTAAAATACCAGGGTATTTGGAATACCTTACACTTTCTCTGAAGTACTGTTGCATGTATGGGTGTTTTGCCTTTGTGTGTGTGTCTGTACACCACTGTGTGCCTGGCTCCTGAAGAGACGAGGCTAGACTGCAGGATGCCGGGTCCCCGGGACTGGACTTTCGGATATTTATGAGCCAGCATGCTCTGGAGATGGAACTCAGGTCCTCTGAAAGAGCGGCAGTTTTCTTAACCACTGAGCATACACTTTTACCACTTATCCACTGGTCTAGCCCACTCTTTCATATTCTAACTGAAGATGATTTGTGATTGCTTTTCTATATTTGCAAAGGCACACTTAATGTAAAGTGCATGCTGTGCTCCCTAAGTTATCCTTTTCGTCCTTGTTTTGTGAGTCCTATTAGCTTTCAGAATCATCCTTTGAAAAAAAAAGAATTTGTATAAATGTCACAGTCAGAATAACAAAACAGTATTTGGAAAATAGGCCAGGTAGTCTACACCAGTAATCCCACCACATGGGAGTACAGCTAAACAAAAATCAATCCCCTAACACTTACTACTGCTAGAATTAACAATGGTAAAAAAAACTTCTATAAAAGTGAATTATTTTTTTAACTGAAGTTACAGCTTAAAACTTACCTGTATTTGTTAGTAATAAATAAGAACTATATGAATTTAAAGTATGACTCGTGCCGTTCATGATCATACCCTTTTCCATTGCATACGTAATGATTATATGTGGGTCTTTGGGCTAAGGGACATATAACTTCAAGGGGTTGTACAATCCAGTGTACAGAGAACAAGATACCAAGATTCACAGCAACGTAAGGGGGTTGGTGAGCTTAGCTCTTCTGTACCATGTATAATTTCCCTTTACATATTCTGATTTTCTCTCTGGAATTTACATAAAATATTGTTGTCATGTTCTTCTTTCAGTCAAAGGACTTGTGTTTAGTTCCCAGCATCCACATTGGACAGATCACAACTTGTAACTATAGTTCTGGGCATCTGGATCTCTCTTCACCTTCCTGCATGCACACATGTAAACATGCACACACACACACACACACACACACACACACACACACACACACACGAGTGGGGAATCATATATTGACTTTTTTCACTTTTGACCTTTTTCCTAAAGTTTTCTAAAAGGTTCTATCTCTTGATAATAGTGATATTTTAATTATACATTTTAAATAGTGGGTCCCATTTAATTATCAATTATATAAATATATGACCCAATTGGGTAATTCAGAACTTAAATTTATATGATCTACTTTTGAAAACTTTGGTTTTCCGATTGATAACCGTAGTTCATACACGAGTGTGCACACTTGGCAGTGCTTCCTGCTCTTCTCTCCTCTCATGTTCTGACTGAAGATTACCTTGGAAATCCCAGGGCCAGGTACCCAGTCTCGGAAATTAACCGACTTCTTCCCTCCTGTGTCAACAGCCTGAAGTACTTGAACAACTGAGTGGATTGAGAGAGTTTTGGATGGATGGCAATAGACTGACTTTTATTCCAGGGGTATGTACATGACAATCTCAGCGGTTCTTCATTTATTACTGCCTCTCTTTTTCAATATTTGAATCGTACATTCAAAAGATATTTTTAATCATTTAGTTAATTTTTTATTTAGTTTGTTCTTAAGCACTTTGAAACAAATTATCGTTTTTAAAAACCATGTACCCATTCTTGATTAAAATCTAAAAACTTCCATAACAAATTTTATTAAAAATGGTCTTTACTAATGAAAAAACATATTTCTATTAGTACCAATTCAGTCTTTCTAGAAATAGTTAAACTAAAATGATATTTGCTTTATCAACTTAGAAATTACATGCTCTTATATCTTAAGAAGACATAACAGCCTCTCCATTCCACAGGAGGTGATGAATATTTCCCCAAGAAAACCATAACTCTGCTTGACTAATATTAATCCTTATCTTCATTATTAAACATGTCTGGTTACATTTAGAAAGCATTCACATTTAATTATTAATTTAAATTTTAAAAATTATTTGATATAATAATGGTATTTTTTTGTCTTTTACTTATAGTTTATTGGTAGTTTGAGGCAGCTCACATACTTGGATGTTTCTAAAAATAATATTGAAATGGTTGAAGAAGGAATTTCAACATGCGAAAATCTCCAGGACTTCCTCTTATCAAGTAATTCCCTTCAGCAGCTGCCTGAGACTATTGGTCTGTATTGCTTTCAAACCATTTTTTTTTTTTTAAGTTACTAAAGATGTCTGTTTTGACTCCAGACCTCCATAGACACTCTGTATTCCTGTTAACATCTCACTGTGCTGTCACACAGATGTTACTTGGCAGTTCCCTGACGTGCTCCATTGCACACTGAACTGCTTACTGTTTTTGATATTTTTTCTTATCCTAAGCAAATTCCATTTTTATAACTTCAATAAATTGTTCACAACGAAGCTAGCCCCTAGGTTTTCTTGGATTCCTAGCCATTATTTGGAAACTGTAGTTACTTCACTGTTGACTGACAGATAAGAAAATGAAGGACTTTTTAAAATTTGCAACAGTCTACAATTTGTTTTAAATCTATTTTGAAATTGTTTGTTTGATGAAGTATTAGGAGATAGATCACTTTGATGAAAAGTCTAAAACCTTAAGAGTTCAAGGTGATGTGATAGAAAAAGCTAAAATATTTCTCAGGTGAAATGTGAAATGCACCAGTTGTTTTAAAGTCAAGCATATTTTTACATTTTAGAATTCTATCCTCATTTAACCAGTACTTTCAATATTCAAATTGAGATATATTTATTTATATATACTGTTTTCTTATTTAGTGATAAACATCCTTCGTCCTGCTGTTTCTTTATTAATTCAGCAAATTGGTTCTAAAGACACCGTCTTTGGAATGTGAATTATGCGAACAAAGTGAACAGTGGGGCAATATCCATCTTCTTGTGTGTTTGTATTTTAGTTTGGGGTGGGTATAAACCGATTTATTATCAAAATTAGGTTAAAAAAGGGAATGCATTGGGGCTGAAGATACTCGGTTAAAAAGGGGCTTACAAGCAGACCCTAAAGACATGGTTTGATTTCATGTACTAACATTAAAAGTCAGCCTTAATGGTGCATGCACTTCTGTTCTCAGCACTGAGGAGACATATCCCTGGGCTCTGTAGCCTTCCAGTGTAACCTTATATGAGCCCCATGTCCCAGTACAAGAAGAGCCTGGCTCAGAAAACAGGGAGGACAGCTTCTGTGGAAGGATACCCGGGCTTTACCTCTTCCCTCTACAAGTACATGCATGTAGCACGTGCATGCATACACACACACACACACACACACACACACACACACACACACACACGAGGTGCATGAAGTTAGCAAGTATTTGGCAAGAGAGTAAGAGTGGCTGATGTTGGGATAGTATCTCTTGTAGGTAGATTTATTAATCATGTTTTCTAATTCTTGTCAAATCTAAAGTGTTTCACATTGACTGTTGATGGACTTGCTTTCTAATCTAAGCTGAAAATGATTTATTATTTTTTCTTAATAGGTTCATTGAAAAATGTCACAACTCTTAAAATAGATGAAAATCAATTAATGTATCTACCAGACTCAATAGGAGGGTGAGTTGTGTGTGAACATATAGACCCTGGAAAATGTTACTGTTAACTTAGTATGCTTCTCAGCATGCGTTTCAGAGATTTACAGATTCACACAAGGAGCATCTAAAGCAGATTCCACAAACATTTAAAATAAGTAATTGACACATATTTTAGTTATTTTTATAATGAAAATAGGCTTATTATTGATAACATTAAGTAAGCACTTTATTAAATTTTATTATGGTTGTTTGCTAAAGTTCATGTTAAGTTTTGAGTATAGTACAGATTTTAAAAACCGTGTGTTGGGGTTGGGATTTAGCTCAGTGGTAGGCGCTTGCCTAGGAAGCGTAAAGGCCCTGGATTCGGTCCCCAACTCCGAAAAAAAACAAAAAAAAAAAAAAAAAACGTGTGTTACTATTTATTATTAAGGTTAAAAGATCAATAGAAGAACTGGATTACGGTTTCAATGAAATTGAAGGCTGCCCTTCCTCAATTGGACAGCTCACAAACATAAGAACATTTGCTGCAGATCACAATTACTTACAACAGCTACCCCCAGAGGTACAGCATTTTACATTTATTTTACATTTCTGCCTGCTCTTTAAATAGCTTAAGTAGGTTTGTGTTTTATTTCTTTCTAAAATAGTTAATTAATTAAGTTATATATTATCTGAATAACAACATGCTGTATAACTTTGAAGATGTTCCTAAATGCTTTTCTTTTGATTTAAAAGGAATAGTTACTAGAAAAGTAATATTTTTGCAAATGTAAAGAGTATTTTTGAGAACTTTCAGATATATTAATATTTTCAGTTTATATCCCAGGTTTGTGATCTCCAGTTTCTTTCTCTTTCAGATTGGAAACTGGAAAAATGTAACTGTGCTGTTTCTCCATTCTAATAAACTAGAGACGCTTCCAGAGGAAATGGGTGATATGCAGAAATTAAAAGTTATCAATTTAAGTGATAATAGGTTTGTAATCTTTAGTTGGCTTATAGAATACATTGAATAAAGTTAAAGTTTCATATGAAATACTACACTAGTTGAAGCTTATTTCTCTTTACATATATTTAAATTTTTTAATTAAAAGAATGAATGGGATTTACATGATGTTTCTTAAATTTTTTAATTAAAAGAATGGACAAAGTTTATATGATGTTACTTAATATATTGTGATTGTCATGGTTCATTTCAGCCAACACAATTACTACAAAATGTGACCTTCAATTCCTAAAGTCCCAAATTCACCTTAATACTGCTTGATGTTGAGCAAAACAACTTTTTAATGTAATCTTGGCTTAATGTTTTTCTGGGCGAGATTTACTCACGCAGCTTGAGCCCAAAAGCCAAAGTGCAGAGCCAAACAGATTGACCACTATGATTGCTAGAACTGAACAGTGATTGCGAGGTTGAGGTTTTTCATTTTCTGTGAAGAGACACGTGACCAAAGGCAACTCTTATAAGGACAACATTTTAAGGCCTGGCTTACAGGTTCAGAGGTTCAATCAGTGTCATCATGGTGCTAAAGCACGGCAGCGTGCAGTCAGCATGATTGCTGGAAGAAGGAGCTGAGTTCTGCATGCAGTCTGTAGGCAGTGGGATGTGACCTAGCCAGTAGGCCTAGCTTTTGAGGTTCTAAGACCTTCAAACCCTTGCCTAGCAACCCACTTCTTCCAGCAAAGTCACATCTACTCCAGCAAGGCCACAATAGTAGTCTCACTCCCTATGAGCTTATGGAGACATTTTCTTTTAAGCCACTAAAATCCTATTTTAATTGGACAGTAATAAACACATAGGTCACTTTGTTTTTACATGTTATCATCTTAAAATAGTAATGGACCCCTAAACAGTGCAGTGTTTTTAAAAACAATCACTACAGCTTTGGTTCTCTGAATACAAAACACAAGCCGTTTTGTGAGTAAGTACTCAATGTAGCCTTGCCGTTCTTTATGGAATGGACAGTTTTTATTTTTTTAGCAGATTTGATTTTTTTCAGTTTATTAAAAAAAAGTAGGAATGCTAATATTAGATAAGTTAATGTACCAGTCCTAGAACAGAGTTGTCAGACATACCTAGAAGGGTTTGTACTAATATTGGAGGTTGCTTTTCGTATCTTACATTGTGGACAAAGGTACTCCTCACCCTCAGGAAATACAGCCTCCCCTGGGCTGGCGCATATGCTATTTAAGACTGGATAATGTGTTTGTCCTTTCTCCTATATTAACGTATGCACGTGGCTTTACTTTCTTTTTTTAAATCTTACCTGAATATACCATTATATAGCATTGTTCAGGTGATTTATATTTTCATTTTCGTTATTTTTTTGGTGGTAGGAGGTAGGAAGATAGGGTTCATGCTAGGTAAGTGCTATACCACTGTTTCTGATGTAATCTTTTATTATTTAAGTTTAATTTTTTTTTCCATTCAGGTTAAAGAATTTGCCTTTTAGCTTTACAAAGCTACAACAGTTGACTGCTATGTGGCTGTCAGATAATCAGGTAGGCATTGACCTAGTAAATTTGGCTAGAATTCCAGTTGTATGTATTTTTCATATATATAGTACACATTTTCATGTATATAACAATATATATTCTTTTCCAAGCATATATAATGATACTCTTTAGTTTATATAGAGCCACTTGACAGTTATACCTTGGTTCACATGTAAAATTACATTTATCTTTCTGTATTTAGAAACACTTTTAACACATAGATAGATGAGTAATAAATTTTACTGTATTTTAGCAAATTTCCAAAACCACAAAACTATAAAGATGAGGCAATCTACTCCACTCCACGTAACTTTGTATTGTGCCTTCCTGTGATTGTCACTTTGTTTTGAGTGCACATAAAATCAATTCAGCAATTTCGAGTGTTAAAATATTTCTGAGTGAAATTACCATAGTCTACAGTAGAGCTCTTGAATTTATTCTATCAGCTTTATGTGCTTGAACCAACATGTTCCAATACACTCTCACCCGAAGTCCATTAGAACATTTTATTCTCGTTCTTTGAGTTTTCCTCTTTCAATGACATCATGTGATAGTTATCTTTTTGTTTCACAAGATATTCTTTCCTTTAAAGACTTACTTGTGTTTCATTATGTGTGTGTGCTACACTGTCTTTAGCCAGTCATTCACTGATGAACATTTAGGTTGATTTCTGTTTTCTTAATTTTTATTTTGTTTGTTTAAGTGTTTTGCATGAATGTATGTATATGTGATTGGTACCTGAAAAGGTCAGATGAGGGCATAGGATTCCCTAGAACTGGAGTTACAGTTTCAGGTGGTTGTAAGCTGTCATGTGGGAGCTGGGAACCAAACCAAGGTCCACTGTAAGAGCTGTTAACCACTGAGCTGTCTTTACAGCCCCCAATGGAATAACATTGCAGATTTGTGGGGATGTAATAAAGCAGAAATTTGTAATAGTAGTAGAAAAAGGAGATACTTTTATAATTAATTTTGAGATTTGGAGTGATAATATTTTGTTTAGTTTTGTGATACAAATACTTTATTTTATTTGGTGTTTTGAGATGGGTATAAGGGATGTCTTGGTACAGCTTTGACTGGCCTGGCACTTTGTTATGTAGACCAGTCTAGTCATAAATTCATAGAGATCCTCCTGCCCCTGCCCCTGTCCCATTCCCTTGCCCTTCCTCTTCTCTCAGCCCCTCGGCCCCTGTCCCTGTGCCTGTTCCTATGCTTATGTCTATGCCTATGCCTCCTGCGTGCTGGGATTAAAGGTGTATGCCATCATGACTGGTCTGTGAATAGAACTGCCAACCTAGGTATAAGAGAAGGCCATCACAGGAAAGAGATCTTGGTTATTGAGAAGAGAGTGGTTGAAGTGAAATGTTGCCACGTAGTAAAGAAAGGAACAAATGAAAGGGAATTGAAAGATGAAAACTGAGCAGTCTTGGTGAGACGATGACTGGCAGGCGCGGTGAGAGTGGTGGGTTTAGAGCGTTGCCTGCTGTCCGCACCTGCCTCTGCTGCTTACTAACGGCTCTTCTCTCAGTGGCTTTCAGAATGACATCCCTCTGCTTTATTTTCTGTACACTATCCTTCAAATTACTTTCCATATTTCTCATTACATCTGGCAATATCTTTAACCTAGTAGCTATGTCTGGATCATACAGAGAGCCAAGTATCTCTCCAATATTGATACCTAGCTATCTCAGATTCGGCTTCCCCTAAGACGGCATACCTAGTCTTGTGCCCCAAATGTTTCGTGGGATCCTTAGCTCACTGAGAAATGTTTTATGGAGTCAAACACAGGAGTGCAGTCTTTACTACCATCACTGTGACAGCCCAGTCCATCACCGGGTTCTCAGGAGTATTGGATAATACCTTGTGTTTGTCATTTCATGTATACCTTCCTGTTCAGTGCAGAACCCAGGGGTATCATGCGTGCTTAATCCGAAGTCAGATACCATCTAATTAACTATATTCTAAATTTTTGCCCTGGGGTGATCTGAAAAATGTGAAATTTTCATTTATAATTTTTATTTTGGATTTTATGCTGAAAATTGTAACGTTTTTAATAAGGTTAAACTGAGTGCATTATTAAAATTATTTTTATCTCTTTTGACCTCTCCCTGCCTCCACTTTTTCTCCTGAGAACTTGCTATGCAGCCCAGGCTGACCTTGAACTCAAAATCCTCTTGTCTTGGTATGTGGGATGCCCAGATTATAGGCATATGCTATCTTGATAGCCCAGCTTCCCTCCTACCCCTAATAGGACTCAAACCCAGAGCCTCCCCTCTACTAGCCAAGCACTAGATCATCTCTTTGCCTTAAAAAAAAGTATAGCTCCTGGATACTTACAAATGGACAGGGCTGACTCAGATCGCTGACACACTCTGGATCTCTGCCTCTACTGCTAACAGCCCCTTATCACACTAAGAGTGTGACTCACATGATCTCTCAGTCTTAGCCTTGCACTCAACTCCCTAAATTATGTTGGTGGTTTCCTGCAGATCATAGGCCTCAAGGTCTCGTTCATGCTGTAGCTATTTCTTTACCCTTTACACATTCGTTCTTTCCACCAACTTGAGTTCTCTTTGAGAACATTCTTTGCCCTGCCTACTTTATTCTCTTTCCTCACCTTAAACCTCTTAGCAGTGCTGTCCTGTTTGTTAAGTGAGTGGCAGCCTCCTGTGTCCTCTAGTACCTACACCTTGTCAGCCTGTGACGACGTTTGTAATAGCCAGCTTTGTTAGGTATATCATCCCTCTTCTATACTGCAAACTCAGTGAAGATACTTCTTTTGCTGCCTTCTGCATCTAATGCTTAATGCTTTGAAATAAAATGCTGTTAAGTATTTATATTTAGCAAATGAGTTATTTTAGATTTAGGGCAAGAATACCGATGTCCTAATGTTAGGACAAAAGAAGTGAGTACCTGAAATTAAATGAGATTATAGATCAATAGTTAGGCATTCAAGGAAACTAGAAAAGCTTGATTAAATTATTTTCTCTGTTTTATGTACTCCATAAGTAGTAATGGCTAGTTATAAATTTTATGAGGTTTAATTCACATGCCATTCATTCAGTTGACCCATTTTTAAATGTGTTGGTTTGGTATATACAGTGGGTCATGTAATAAAAGAATAATAGCAAAATACTTTCAGGGAAATTGATTTTTAAAATGCCCTAGATAATTTTGATAATGCCATTTACTGGGGTCTTCTTTTCTTCTTTGCACACTAAGAAGCTATAGGCCAAAAGTCTGTCTGTGTTATTTATACTTTGTATCAGTTGAACTATGACTGTGTAAATAATTGGTATAAGAAAGGTAGGAATGCAGACTAACTAACATGCTTAGGATGGTATATTTTGGAGATTTAAAATTTTCTTTTAATAATCACAATTAATGGACTAAGAATCAAAGTCTAAATATAAACTTTATTAGTGTTTCATGCATTGCTTACCTATATATCCTGAAAATAATTTTATGTAACATTTAAAAATCAATTTCATGCTTTTATCATGCTGTCTCTTGAGGTCAAATGTGTTCTTTTCTACTTGTGACAATCATGTCTATGCTCAGTGTTTTCAATTTTTTGGGATATTTTAAAAATTTCAATTAAGCATGCTTCTCCTGGATGATAAGTATTATGGAGAGTGGAGGGGATTGGTGGGTATTAAGAAAGAGATTGAATTTAGAAACCAGGATGATGATGGTAGTGCAGGAGTGTTTTTATATTTGAATGTAGACCAGGATGTGCCCAAAGGCAGTGTAAGTAGTGTCACCCTGTCTGGGTTGTGGGAAACGGAGCATGAAAGAAGAACCAACCTGGACTTGAGATGTCAAGAGAGAGGTCTTTAGGAAAGAGTAGGACTACCATTCTGTTATTTGAGGAAATCAAGTAGAATGATCAGATTTGAAAATATAGGACAGTATATTTTTTAACAAGGAGGAACCAAAATTTTAAAATATTTGGGAGTAAGATTTGAGGCTGAAATCATGTTTTAACAAGAGTTTGTCCAAAGAATGACTGATAGGATTCACTTCTATTTCCTTATCTACATGGAATCACTTAAGGCTGTTACTGGTAGAATTTTAGGTATACTTATGTAAAATAGGAATTGATACTATTTATTAACCATTAGAAGAAATATAGTAAGAAAAGAATGAAGTTTGAAATCCCTGAGACCTCCAAAATGTGTCCTGTTGGTACTGTTGACGGAGAGAGCGTAAGAGAGAAGCAGTGTTCAACTTGCTGTCTGTTTAGCGACTGGAATAAATGTTTAGATAATTAGTTTAAGCCTTGCAAATATTTTTCCCTTAAAAGCATTTTTGTAAAAGGAAATGCTGGAGACAGAAAATAATATAAAACAGAAATGTGTTTTATAACTTTATTAGTACAATTACTATGTAATAAATAATTCATAGGCCATAGATAGTCTTGGTTTATTGATATCTTGTAAATTTTTTTCAGTAATAATTAGGATATATTGAATCTGTCTTTTACTAATATTTAATTTTCATTTTTTAGATTTCTCCATGGTTTCAAATGAGTGTTCATAGTGCTATTATATTTATACACAAATGTGTTTTTCTAGCTTGCACCTTGACACTTTATAAAATTGGTAGTGGTCATTAAAGGGATTGTTAGATATGTATTTTTGTAGGTTTTTTTTTTATTAACAATTTATTTTTTTTCCTAGTCCAAACCTCTGATACCTCTTCAAAAAGAAACTGATTCAGAAACTCAGAAAATGGTGCTTACTAATTACATGTTCCCTCAGCAGCCAAGGACTGAAGATGGTAGGAATTGAAAATTACTTTCTCCCCTTCCCTTTAACTAAGTACCAAGAGAATTCTTAGCCCCAGAATTTTTTATTATTTCATCGAGAGTTTGGAAAATTGGTCAGAAAGTTTTCAGTAGTTGGATGATAAGTAACATCTCTGAGTTGAACTTAGAGGTTTGTTTTCTTTAAGTTCCATTGATAATGTTATTAACTGTAGCTTTCTTTATTTCAATAGTCCTTAGCTAAATGTTGAGTGTGCATGTTAACATTGTGTGATTAGCAGTTTGTACTAAAATATAGAATGCCCTTGCAATCTACACACTAGACCAAGGTCATCTGTGAATCTATAGTCTTTGACCATATGTTACTGCTAAGTTACTTCCTGGGTTTTGCCCATCAAAAGAGACTATATTATTTCATACTGGCCACAAGTGTGTACTTGTGGATTAGTGTGTGAAGACAGAGGTCCAAACTATTTCTGGTATATTTAATATATTCAGAAGATACTATCAAATCTCATTATAGATTGTTGTGAGCCAGGACCTCTAAAAGAGCATCCAGTACTCTTTTTTTTTTTTTTGGTTCTTTTTTTCGGAGCTGGGGACCGAACCCAGGGCCTTGCGCTTCCTAGGTAAGCGCTCTACCACTGAGCTAAATCCCCAGCGAGCATCCAGTACTCTTAACCACTGAGCAATCTCTCCAGCCTCATATATTTATAAATTGTTCTCCGTGTGTGTATAACATTTTTAAAATTATACTTGAAATGTCTTTTGTGTGTGTGTGTGTGTGTGTGTGTGTGTGTGTGTGTGTGTAGGTAGGTAGGTAGGTAGGTAGGTTATGTAGGTATGTGTCTTTCCTCCCTTATTTAAGACAGTGAAAATAACTATGGTCTGAAATTACTTAGAAATTAACTCAATATATAATGTTGAAGAAAAGTGCACTGTTAGTCTAACATATCTTCTTCCAGGGAGCTGGAAAGAGCCTCAGTAATTAAGAGCATTTTCTATTTTTCCAGTGGACCCAGATTCTGTCCCCAGCATCCCCTTGGCAGCTTATAGCTGCTAGTAACTCCAGTTCAAGGTGATCAATCAGTCTTCTGGACTCCATGGGCCCCAGGCATACATAAAACACACATACACATAGAATAAAAGTAAAATATGCCGTGGCAAGTTAGGTGGTTAAGCTTCTATTTCCTCATTTTTAAATTACTTTACCAGTTCCTTTTGAACCAGCCAATTACTGTCCTTGACTACTTCTAGCCTATACTTGAGTGCTAGCAACAGAAGTACTTTATTATATGGCCCTTTACTGAAATGGTATGTCATTCTGTAAATAGAACATTAAAATGTTATCCTCTGTGAACTAGGAAATCGTTTTATTTCTTACAAATATTTTAAGTACTAACATTCTTTACTACCAAAAGGATAATTATTTGATCATATTATGTAGTGATATTATTTATAGGACTCTCAGAGATTCTTACTGTATCAGCCAGGCTTTTGCATTATTAAGACTAAAGAATCAGGAGAAACAAAGGAAGAAAGCTTTGTTTTAGTTCCTGGTTTCAGAAGTCTCATTTCATCTTAATGAGGCAGACATAAGTAGATCCAGAGAAGTACATGTCAAGGCATCACAGAAGCAGAGGTGGTGGCTGGGGACAGGCGTTAACCTTTAGAGGCACGTTTTTCCTGCACAGCCCAGCTCCTAACATTTCAGACTTAGGAACCAAGTATTTCAATGGGAGCCTATGGGAAACAGTAGTATTGTCAAGAGGATGATGAATTTCCTTTGAATGTCAAAGAAATATTTTTCTTTACTCATTACTTCTCAGAAACCAATGAATAAGATAGTGAATGATACTGTTCAGTTGTAGTTTTACACCAACTTGAGAGAAACACACTTTGTTTACATTGAGCTTACTCTGGTTTTGCCAACCTATGTGACAGGTGCTGATAGAACTAAGTAAAACCCCTTTCCTTTTATACTCCAAAAGTAGATAATGGTGAGGAAATTTGAAAGAACAGGGATGAAAGTTTCAGTCTAGGTGGAGGAATTGGTTTTTTGGAGAAAGAGTTTCACTTTGTAGCCCAGGCTGACCTAGAGTTTCTCAAACTCACATTGAATCAACTCCATCTGCTTCCTGAGTGCTGAGGTTAAAGCTGTGTACTACCATGCCTGTCCTGCTGGAATTGGTTTTAAACAGGAAGAAGAAAATACATAGTTATTTTCCAAGTTACCTAATTTATATTTGGTACATGTTATATATGTAATATAAGAGGTAAGGAAATACTAGTCAGGAAAGCCTCTCTGGGAATTTTTATTGCATTTTCCCTCCATAGTGACATGAAGGTAAAACAGTGATATGGAAGAAATTTGCTTCTGGTACTGGAGAAAGAGCATTTGAAGGAAGTGGTAATGACTACTGTATCATGAAAAGGAAGCTTCATTAAAGAAGGAAGAGTGGCTTTGCAGGTTGGAAGAGAAATAGGACTAAAACCCTGAGCATTTACCAACAATTAGGGATGTGACTTAATATTTAGAAAGAGGATTCAGTGGCAAAGAGGTGAACATAGTTATGAACCCCTTAGGTGATGTGATTGGGATTAAAGATATCTAGGAACTATGAAATTATACAGTAGAGTGGCATCACACATTTGAATTATTCAGGACATGGGCAAGTCTTTAAAGAGAAGACCTATAGTCAGATACTAGAGAATGTATCTCGACATCCAGACTTGTTAGACTCTACAGTTCTAAAGTAATGGTAGGAAATACTACTACCTGGCACCCTGAACCTTCAAAGATAAGGAACTTATTCAAAATAATAAGACACGTAAGTAAGCAGAAACTATTGAGAATGAGGAAGCGGTCAGTCACTAACGTAGCCCTGGACTCTGAGTGCGCTCTTATAAATGCTCTAACTCCTGAGCACTGGAGGCTGCCTGGCGATTGCAGTGGCTACCCAAGGGCTGTCAAGATGGCTCAGTGAGTGAGTTACAAGTATTTGACACTCAAGAATGGTAATAAGAATTGCATTCTCAGAATCCATATAAAGGTGGAAGGAGAGAAATAACCCACAAAATTTCCTTCTCATAAACATTCACACATGCACACACATACTAATGATTTTTAAATTACTACCAGACCTAAGTGAGTTACCTGTGAATCCAAGCAATAGACTGTTGAAAACTGCCTGGCTCTAGTTACCTGTTTTTTATTTTCTGGACCGGGGTTTCCTGTAGTTGACCTCCAACTCACTGTGTATGTGAGGATGAACTTGAGCATCTGATGTCATACCTTGGACTTCCCATTGCTGTGAGTGCAGGCATAGTGCCACTCTGCCTGGCTAATGGGCTCATGTAATGCTAGCAGTTGAACTCAGGGAGGCACTGTACCAACTGAATACATGTCTTACTTTTCTAATGATACCGCAAAGAAATATCAACAATGAACCATAGTCTACATTTGTTGGAACAAAAACAGTTCATTAAGTAAATACTAAGCAATTCACAAAGTAGTTAGAGTAAAAATCTTGAACTTAATCATGAAAACAAAAACATATTTATAATCCCAACATTCAGAAAAATTAAAGCAGAAGATTGCACTTTAGAGAGGCAGCATGAGCTATATCATGAGACCCCGATTTGAAAACTAGTGCGTTGTGCTGGAGACATGGACCTCTTCTAGAGGTCCTGAGTTCAATATCCAGCAACTACATGGTGGCTTACAACCATCTATATTGGCTTCTGATGCCCTCTTCTGGCATGCAGGTGTAGATGCAGACAGAGCATTCATACGTAACATATATAAACAAACAAATCTTTAAAAACAGAAAAAAAACTAAAAAGCTAAACAAACCAACAACTAGCACACAATGGCCTGGGGTTGTAATTCAGTTATAGAGTGTTTGTCTAGCCTTCAGGAAGCCCTGTGTTACATTCTTAGCATTTGGAAGTGAAGGTGAAAGGATCAGAAAATCAAGGTTATTCTTAGCTACATAGGGAACTGGATGTCCTGTCTTTAAAACATAACAGGAAGTAAAACTACATACACAAAATGGCAGGCCTGTTGTTACTTTTTGTTTTAAGGCATTTTTAGTCTGGACGTGGCAATTTACAAAGGGAAATAAAACCCAAACAAGGGTCATATGCTCACATATTCACATCATGTTTGGGAGATTAAGAGTGTGTGTGTGTGTGTGTGTGTGTGTGTGTGTGTGTGTGTGTGTGTGTGTGAGAGAGAGAGAGAGGGAGAGGGAGAGAGAGAGAGAGAGAGAGAGAGAGAGAGAGAGAGAGATTATTGATTTGCTCTTACTTACCCACTATAATTTATTTTATTTTGAGTAGAGCCATCAGTTTTAATACTTGGTATTGTATAATGTTCATAAAGTGATATATAGTAGTTGAATGAATTACTTTAAGCCATTCGAGAAAACCTGTAGAAGTCTTTGAAGTTTAACATTATATCTTGATTAGATAGAAAATGAGTGAGTTTACATTAAATATAACGTTTCCTTACATTTTTATGTGGAATATGTATTTTGTGTACTTAATGTAATCTATATTGTGTATAATCGCAACCAGAGTAATTCATTTTATTTTATAACAGAAGAGCTCATTCTGCCATTAAATCCTTTTATCCTTCCATCATGTTGAAATATTAATGCTAAACAGTATTCTAAAACAGAAAAAAATTAATGCTAAATTGAATTCTAAAATTGGAAGATGTGGTAGCCTTTTTGTCTTAAATTTTTTAGGGTCCTACACAAAACCTATGTGTTTGCAGTGTTTAAATTGGCAACTTCATGAATCCTTCTAGGAACAAAAACCAATCAGCTCCTAAGAAATAAAAGTTACACGGGTCATGGTGAAGAAATCTTAAAGCCAAAGCCTGTTTTTCACCTGGAATTTGTTGCTGTTGTCCTGGACCAGTTTTAACTGCCATCAACTTGTTTTTGTTTGTTTCTGGGCTTTGTTTTGTTTTTTTCCTAAGATAGAGTTTCTCTGTAGCCCTGGCTATCCTAGAACTTGTTATATAGACCAGGCTGGCCTCGAACTCACAGACATCCACCTACCTCTGCCTTCTGAGTGCTGGAATTAAAGGCATGCATTATCATCTCCCCTTAGACTTGTTTTTATAATAAAAATTATGAGTAAGAGTCTTCTTTAATCATTGTAAAATAATAGTAGCTTTTCTTTTACTTTCCTTTAGTTATGTTCATATCAGATAATGAAAGTTTTAACCCTGCATTGTGGGAAGAACAGAGAAAACAGCGGGCTCAAGTAGCATTTGAATGTGATGAAGACAAAGATGAAAGGGAGGCACCTCCCAGGGTGAGTCTTGTCAGCTTTTCTTTCAGGTTCACTAACTAACGTGTACTGTATACCTATGTTATGCTATTTGTGCTTACAAAGACGTATTGGATTCATTGCTTACCCCAAAGCAATCCAAATTACTAATCCAAATTATGTCACGTACGAAAAGATTTGAGATCAATATATATCTGCCATTACAAGGTATATTTCAGGGAGGGAGAGAGCTCACTAGGGAAGCTCTTGTCTGTCATGTAAAGGCCCAGAGTTTGATCCCTAGCACTGGAAGAAAGAAAGAGAAAAATAAATGAAACTGCCCAATTTGCAGTATAAATAAATAATGAGAAAAACAGAGTTTTTTTTAAAAAAAAAAAAACATTATCTGTCTTCACAGTTCAGATGGATTATACATTAAGTTCTGAGGTTGATGTTAAAAGTACTAATATTTCATGTTTCTCTTATTTCTCTAGGAGGGAAACTTAAAGAGATATCCAACACCGTACCCAGATGAGCTTAAGAATATGGTCAAGACTGTACAAACCATTGTACACAGATTAAAGGATGAAGAAACTAATGAGGAGTCCGGGAGAGATTTAAAACAACATGAAGATCAGCAGGTTGTAAATAAGGACAAGGGTGTGAAGGTTAGGAAACTCAGTTCCAAGTAACGATCTATGTTCGTAGTGACCTGAAGCTTTTGACATAATTGATATGGTGATCTTAATTATATGAAACTTAGTTTGTAATTTTGTTTTCAGATGTCTAAATCCTAAACTTTTTGAATTCCCCATTGCTCATCTTCTATCAGGATAATATCAAGATATCTGTTTAAAACAATCACTGGCTGCTGGGCAGTGGTAGCATACACCTTGAATCCCAGCACTTGAGAGGCAGAGGCAGGTAGTTCTTTGAATTGAGACTAGCCTGATCTACAGAGCATGTTCTAGAACAGTGAGGCCTACACAGAGAAACCCTCTGTGTTTCTCAAAAAAACAAAACCAAACCAAGACTCCAAGGCTTTGAACTATAATATTTTCTGGGTTGAGGGCACACGCCTTTAATTCTAGCACTCAGGAGGCAGAGGCTGTCAGATCTCTGAGTTTAAGGCCAGCCTAGTCTACAGAGTTCCAGGGCAACCAAGCCTATACAGAGAAATCTTGTCTTGAACAAATAATAAGACATAATATTCTACAAATATTCTTCCCTACCTGTTTTAATGACACTAATCTGCTTTATTCCAATTTTTAGCTAATTGATACTATAGACATTTGACACTTCTCTGGACTGTTTCAGAAGCACTCACAAATTTCTTAAGCTATGCATTTTTCAGTGCACTTTTCTCAGTGCTCCCCACCTCCAAACAAAACTTCTGTCATGCCATTAGAGTCACTGAACATTTCACAGCAGGAAAAATGGTTTACCTAATATCCTTTTGTGAGTATGCTGAACTAAGTGACTCACGACACCAGCCTTCCAGTCTTCTTGTAGGAAAGTAACTTTTGCTAATGATGTACTTCAGTATAATCATGTCTCTCTCTCCGAGTCTAATTTACATAGTCATAGTTTCTTTAATATTAATTTAGAATTGAAAGTCGATATATTACTTATATTTATGTAGTATTTAATACAAGAATATATATATATATAATTTACATGAGATCTTTATGTTTTATGCAGCCATCAGAAAGTATTACAACAAAGAGCAAGCTTGATGAGAGAGAAAAGTATATGAACTCTGTACCGAAAACGAGTGAGCCTGAAGCCGAGACCAATGCGGGGAATTCACCAGTGACTACAAATAGGAAACCATCTGGGAACATGAAGCATCTTGTCAACCATGATGACGTTTTTGAGGTATGACTTCTGACATAATGGTGAGAGTTTTCTATGTTCAGATTTATTGCTGTAAACAACAGAAGCCTGATAGTATGACTGCAGAAAAATATAACAAGTATTTATATTGAGGTATCCTTGAGAAATTTCAGACTGCTAAAAATCACTCATCACATGAAATTTGTTTTTTTTTATTCTTTGTGAGTAAATGACTAGTAGGTAAATAAAATTATGATGTGTTATATAAAGTGAATAATTAATTACAGGTACCTTTATATCTTTATTTTTTGCAGTAATGGGGATCAAGTTCAGTTCATTGTACATAATAGGCTCATGGTCTGTCTTCTGCATCCTGAGTCCTTGCTTTTATTTCTGTAGCATCAAAATGACCATTGAAGATGTAGGTCAGTGGTAGAGTGCTGTCCCAGCTTGCATAAGGCCCTGGATTCTATCTCAAGCATTTGAAAAAGGGGGCAGGTCAAGAGAAAGTGTTAGATATACCCAATCATTTAACTTATGGAAGCATTCATCATTGACTGTTACCCTTGTTCAGTGTCTGAGAACCTAGATATAATTTCTACTATTGAATAAGTAAAAGTTGTCTACTTTAGGCAGGAGGCCTTTTTAAAAAGAGATAGCTCAAACCCTACAGTTTACTGATTCAAATATATAATTCAGTGGCTTAAACAATTTAAAAAGTTGTAAAACCATCACCACAGTTACTTGCAGAATATTTTTATAGCCATAAAAAAAGAAATTGCATACTTTTTGTCTCTTAAGGCTTTGTATCCCCCTTAGCTCTAAGCATCTCATATATACTTTGCCTATGATTGATATACTAAGTGGTCTTTTATCATTCCTTCACTTGGCATTTCTCTTGAAGTTCATACTGTAGTATCTCTCAGTGCTGCATCTCATTTCTATGGCATCTGAATAGTATTCTGTTGAAAGTATGTCTCAGGTGTAAGTGAGACTGCTACTAACAGACAGAACTCTCAATTTTTGAGACTAGATCTCTATGGGCCATGGTCTGGAGCTCACTGTGCATCCCAAGCTAGTGTAACTCGTGGTATTACTCCTGTCTTAGCCCCTCGCATGCTAGGTGTGAGCTGTTATGCCTAGCTGGGACTCTGTGGTGGTGCTGGTTCTTTCTTAACTCCAGTTCCAGAGGCTCCTCACCCTCTTAACCTCCATGGATATCACAAATACACAGCACACAGTCATACTTTAATATGAATGTTTATTCATACACAGGAAATAGAAATAAATACATCTGCATCTGTAAAGATATAAATAGAGATTGCGAACTACTTCATTAAAATAGTATTTTTGTGCATGAAGAAATAGAGCTACTATGTGGGTGCTGGAAAACAAATCTTTGTCCTCTTCAAGACAAGTGCTCTCAGTCACTGAGTGACTTCTCCACTATTCATATCTTCATTATGGCACTTACACACACATAAAGTCCTTGGGAAGCAAGTTTTGTAAAGCATTTGCTTTAGTTTTATCTTAGTGTGCAGGAATGATTTAACTGGTGAGAGATCTCATTTCTTGTGTGCCATATGATATTAAAATTTCTATTAATAGTTGATGACTAAGAAGTCATTTTCTTTGCTGACACTACTCAGTAATAGGTAATCTGGAACAACTGTGGCATATTACAGAAAATAAATATGGAAAATAACAATTCTGTGGCAAAATAGGTGAAATTTTTTTTACCTGTTAATAGAATTAATAGTTCACATTAGTAGTAGTTCATTGTAGAAGCCAAGCATAGTTATGAGACTACCCAACAATTCAGAAGAGACTCTGTGGAGGGACTCCTTAAGTTGAATTTTCAGAACAGGGTTGTGCTTTGGTCATTTTTGTTTGCCAGTAACCTCACACTCTGGCACATAATATCTACTCGATAAGGCTTAGCTCCAAAAAAATGATACATGAGAAGTTTTAATGTGTTGTTAAACTACTCCTGGAGCTTGATTGCTGCACTTGAAAAAGCCAAGTCATGCAGTTTTGTCAACTATTACCATTAAAAAGCACTTTTATACATGGTCTTAATAGTTGTTTTGTTTTCCCAGTGATGTTTTTATTATATTTTTTTCATTTACAGAGTCCAAAGTTTAATTTGTGTATTTATTCCTTTTCTCTTTAAACTAGGAATCTGAAGAACTTTCTTCTGATGAAGAAATGAAAATGGCAGAGATGCGACCTCCATTAATTGAAACCTCAATTAATCAGCCCAAAGTCGTAGCACTTAGTAATAATAAAAAAGGTTAGATGTTAAGAAGGGGTAACATTAAGACTAGAAATTTCCTAAGTAAAATGTATTAACTTGTGGGAGTAAATTTTATTGGGAGTGAATAAATAAATGTGGGAGTCACATTATTGAAACATTTTAAAAACAAAATTTAAAACTGCCTTTCCAAAATATTCTTCATATTTCCCATTTTTAAAGAGATTGGTAGTCCCTCCCTACTCCCGCGCAGAGTTTTTTTTTGTAAGGACATGAGCATTAGAGGGATGGAATTCTAGGTTATAACTCCATCTCTATTGAGTGTTTTCTAGATACTTATCCTTCCTTGTGTGCTTCATTCTATCCATTAATAGAGGACATATTTGAATTGTAGTGAGGCTAATGAAGGATTTTGCATATAATACATAGCATAGTACCTCTTTCTATGTGCACATTATTTTATTCTTATCTATTCTGCAATGGTAGATATTAAGCTCTTTTCCCCAGTTTTTGCCAACCAATTTTCATGTAACAAAATATTAGACTTAGAAATAAAGTTGTAAAGAACGCCCATCTCATCACACCGCTCTTACAAGTAGTGCCTGGTTAGCTCTGCGTTATCTCTGTCAAATGCTTGTCCAGACCATTGCTCCCGTAAAGCTAGTGACACCACCAAGCTGGCACTTGGTTAGCTGGGTGTATACTGATACTTAGAAGCTCCTGAGTCCTTTCACTGTTGTTTAGGTACCAGGCAGTTGTTACTAGGCTGCCGAACAGTTGGGTGTCATCCTAGCTCCATGAAAAGTACTTCAAAGGCTGTCTCACGGTACTTTTTATAAATTAAGAAACCAAGACTCAAGTACCTTGAGATTGGGGTTTCTAAACCATTTGAGCACTGTTTCTAAAAACAATAAACATATCTTTAATCCATATGTGGGTATGTCTGGGTGTAATAGATCCTTGAGTTGGCTAGTATTGAGTTCTTCATAAAGAGCTTGTTTACAACTATTTTCAAATTCCTTTTAAACTTCCGCTTTAGTGAATATAAACTGATTCCTTCCCATTGTTCTAAACAGCCACCTCACTCATTGAGAGATTACCACTTTATGAGCAGGTGTTTGAGGTGGAGAGACACAGAGGACTTAATACCCACTTAACTTATCCCCTCAGACATAGAATCGGTAAAAAGGTTTCCATAAATTTTTGGTGAATTTATCATTGTGCTTAAACACGTTTACTTTGTTTCAGATGATGCAAAGGATACAGATTCTTTATCAGATGAAGTCACACACAATAGTAATCAAAATAACAGCAATTGTTCTTCTCCATCTCGGATGTCTGATTCAGTGTCTCTGAATACTGACAGCAGTCAAGACACCTCACTCTGTTCTCCAGTGAAACAAACTCCTATCGATAGTAACTCCAAAATCAGGTTTGTGAACATTCGAACAGTGCATTTACTTATACAATAAATAGAAATAATAATACAAATAAGAGAAAAAATAGGGCTAAACATAAATGGTTTCACAAATATTTAAGTGACTTATACAATAAATTTCTTTACTCCATTTTAGAAGTAATTGAGTAGAGGTTGTTAGTGCCCCTACTTAGATGGAATGGCGTCCTGAAACATGGGGGCCCAGGATCCACGAAGTTCTGAGAGGAAACCTCCTCAGCAGAGCCACTGCAGCTCCCAGCCCTGCTCCTTCTCTTCACTTCTTCCCTTCTTTTCTTCATTGCTTCCTGGCTTTTCTGATGAGAGTCATACCAGGCAACAAATTGCATAAAAGAGATTCATCAGGAGGGTTTAGGGTATGGAGTAATGAATCCAGTGTTGGCTGCTTCTGTTCCCAAGAGTGGACAGCAAGGAATTGAACATAGAACAGAGTTTATATAGGGGGCGGTGCTTTTCAGGGCAGATTTTTAGAGTGAGGATTGGTGAGGTGAGGATTTTAAGCCCTGACTTGGAGAGCTCAGGAATTGGTGGGTTTTCCAGCTCAGGGAGTGGTGGGGTTTTGTAAGAAGCTCAGAGATTGGTGAGTACTCCAACTCAGGGAGTGGTGGCTTTTTTCCCTCCACACCTTTCTCTGAATCAGGCCAATGGGTTTAGATCGGAAGACTGTAGTCGGCTTTGGCTAAGGTGCTGTTATTGAGCTGCTTGGGGAGGCTGGAGAGGAGGTGAACAGCTCCTGTGGTGGTACCTCATGCCAGCAGCAAGCTGAGGAAGCGCCCCTGTTTTGACAGAAGCCACCATTTCGGCAGTTCCTGTGGTAGTATTTTACAGTGAAGGAAGGTGCCACAGGCTGGGGAGAGAAGGAGCCATCATAGCTTTGACAGCTCTTGTAATGTGGCTCAGGGTCTACAGTGATTATAAAGTTGTTTTAAAACCATTTTTTGTTGTTGAAATGAACAAAAATATTTTTAGGTGTCAAAACATATAAACAGCTGATTTGAGGAATTTCAGATTAAAAGAGTTATTTTTATTCTTAGAAACCATGTTATTTCTCGTTGCAGTGATAACACACCATAGCCAAAAACAACTTATGGGAGAAATACAGCTTTTTTGGCTTATAATTGTAGAGGGATGGTGCATAATGGTAAAGGGGAAGTGACAGCAGGAAGCTGAGAGACCACACCGCTGTAGCTTTTTTTTTTTTTTCTTTTAGCTATTTTGTGTGAATTCTTCTCCTGTCTCTTAACAATATCTTCTCTGGTTCAGCTTCCCCTGTCTTAACTGTCACCAACTGTCTTCTCTAACCCTAGACACGGACCCTGCTCTTCTGCTACCTGGAACCTGCTCAATCCAAATACTCTCAGCCTCTGCTGGCTTTTTTATAGCCTTTCTTGTTCCCAGAATTCCAAGAGGCAACCAACATTGAAGGGCATAGTAGGATCACTTAAAGGGCTCTGCACACAAAGTAAATCACACTACACACCTCCAGCCGCATGTAGAAAGCAGGGAGGGCAAACTGGAAGTGGGGTGAGGCTAAAATTCGCAAGCCCCTCCTAGTGATGACTTTCTTCTGTAGTGCTATGTTCCCTGTCCTCACTGGATCATGGCCATATCATGATGTAAAATGCTTTTAAATCAGTGTTAAAAGTACTCAACAGTCTTAACACTACTCAAAAGTCAGAAGTATCTTCTCAAACTCACTACAGTCTCTTAACTGTGACCTCCCAACCCATAAAATTTAAAAAAGGATACTTCCAGGATATTATGGTATGGAATATACATTTCCATTCTAAAAGGGAAGAATGAAGACATAGTGAGAGAATACTGAACCAAAACCCAGCAGAGAACGCCCCAAATCCTCTATCTCCATGCCAGATGCTTAGGTGGCTCCGCCCATCCAGCTTTGAGTCCTGTGCATGTATCTCTCTGGGGCTGCTTCCACTGATGTGATCAGCTCTTAGCAGATGGCTCATGACTCCGGTGTCTAGCAGTTTGGGTTTTCTGCTGTAAGCCAGGCTTTCCTTTTAATGTTTCATGTACTTTCCTTTCACAGCATCTCCAGCTTTGCCAGACTTTGCCTGTCTTCAGGGCTCTCTGAAACTGTACAGGAGGTTTCATGGCCACTGCCATGACCACCTCACCCTTCCATCTTTCCCACCGTAGATGACACTAGCAAGTTAAACTGACCACATAGGACGGACCCTTGATGCCTCACCCTACCTTAGTAGTGTCCTTTATGTGTTTAAGCAGTTGCTCTCTAGGAACAGAAATCCTTTAGGCTCTTTCTTAAGTTGGAAGTCAGCTGAGTGGGGTCTTGGCCTGAGGGCACTTTTCTCTTTGTTCCAGTGCAGAGCAGGGCACTGTCCGAATGGTGATATCTCTGGAACACTTCCTCTTTCTAGCATGTTCATCGCTGTGATAGTGTTTCCCAGTGCTCCCAGTCTCTTCACACTGCACGTTTTCATTTCTTTTCCTCTACCGACCACCATAAAGAGTAACCAGTATAACTGTGCCCGAGACTCAGCGTTATGCTGTCTTCAGATTTCACCACCAAAGAAATCAGTTCCTTATTGTTTTTATTTTCATACAGAGTCACCACAGATCCCTGGTTGGCCTGCACCTTGCTATGTAGAACCAGGCTGGCCTTGAACTTACAGAGATCCTCACTTCAGCCTCCCATGCATAGCCACAGCTGGATATATTTTTGTTTAGCATCAGGCAAGTTCTTAGGACAGAGATGGCAGCCCAATTCCTTGCCAGCATATCAATAGATGGCATGCAGCATAGTTGCTGAGATGTTTTTTTCTTCCCTCTGAAACTTACAGATCAGGATCTCTCTGAGCCTCTTTACTCAGTGCTGCTGTCTCCAACTTCTCCTAGAATGGCCTGGAAGCTCTGCTTACATTTTTAGTGTAGCCTTCAAAGGTCTTTCAAATTCCTCCAAAAATGAACCTGGTCAGATTCTTCACAGCAATGACCCGACTCTCTGGTGCCAGTTTCTGTCTTCTTGTTGTTGGATAATACACCATGACAAAATGTGACTTTTGGGGAAAGTTTATTTTGTTTTATGGTTGCAAAGGAAGAGTTTTTATGGTGGGAGAGCAGCAGGCAGTTGAAAGATCACATCTCCAATCACAGCTAGAAAGGAGTGAACAAATTGGAAATGAGGCAAGGCTATACACTTTCAAAGCTGGCCTCCAGTAGTAGCCTTTCTCCAGCAAGGTCCCTATGCCCTAAAACTTCCCCAAGATAGCACCACTGACTAGAGTCCAAGTGTTCCCATACATGAGCCTATGTGGGACATTTCTCACTTGGACCACCACAGAAATGCTGGATCACTCTGGGGAGATGCCATTAAAGGTTCATTCAGACACTTACTTGCTGCTGTGTATTCAGCCTCAATGTTGTAGGGAAAATCTTTTGAGAGAAAACTATGCAAACTTAAATTCTTTTACTCTGGGTTCAGTAGAAGTTTAAAAGTAATTTTATTATTAAGCTTCAAAGATACTTGGTTACCAGAATAAGGTCAAAACAAGGCCATGCTGTGCATACAGTTTTGTGGATTCAGTCTGTTGACTAGAAGTCTGCTTGAGGGAAGGTTGCTGAACCACGTACTGGAACTAGAGTCAGCTGAGCTTCAGTAAAAGCTGTTACTTGTCTTACTGTAAAAAATTTCTGTCTGAGCGAGTACAGGTACTACATTATTTGTTCTCTTAATTTTATGCTAAATTTTATGCTATAGACTTAGTACCAGGTGCCAAGTTGTACCACAGAGTGATGTTCAGGCATAGTTTCTCTTTTGATTCCTTTATAAACTTAGGCGTTTATACAGTTTTGTTTTAGTTTAACTTAATTATTTATATATTTGTAAGTAATAATCACTTAAGAATAGTAGCCTGTGACTAGTACAGTTAATGTAAAACTTCAGAATTACTTGAAAAGAGCCCTGTGCCATTTACTTAATTACTGAATTACTGTCTGACTCTGTGTATTTTTCCCACCTTGAAGCATTTAAAGTTTTAGCACATTTGTGAAAAGACACAAAAGATACACCATTCTACTCTTGTTCTCAGCATAGTCCTAGTAACCTTTTCTGTAACAAGCTATATTTAGTATGTTGATGAAAATTGATCTCGATGTTATTGATGACTTTTAGCTGTTTTACTTGTTTCCCTAACAATATAAGTCTGTACTTGACAGAATTTTTTATTACTTTAACTGATACAAAAACACAAATTTTGTACATTCAATAGGGTATTGTTTTGATATTTGCATATCGTAATAAAGGTCTTCTTCAGGAGCTTCATCAATTCTTTTTCCTGTGTTAGCTACACAACTAGTGATCTTTTGTTACCAAGAAAACTTGTTGGTTTTGTTTTTTGTTTTGTTTTTTTCTCTCTCATAAAATTCTCTTTTATTTTAGACAAGAAGATGAAAATTTTAACAGCCTTTTGCAAAATGGAGTTAATTTAAACAATTCACCAGAGGAAAAATTCAAAATTAATGATAAAAAGGATTTTAAGTTACCTGAGTATGATTTGAATATTGAAGAGCAATTAGTTCTGATTGAAAAAGATGTTGATTCAAAAGCCACATCTGAGGATTCTCACCAATTAGACCACATTAACATGAATCTTAATAAACTTGTGACCAATAATAGTTTTCAACCAGAAATAATGGAAAGATCAAAGATGCAGGATATAGTGCTTGGAACAGGCTTTTTAAGTATTCATTCTAAAAGTGAAGCTGAGCATATTGAAAATGGAAATAAATTTCCAAATTCGGAGTCCATAAATAAGGTAAATGGTCTTTCTGAGGACACTGCACAGTCTCCTGGTAGGATTGAACCACAGAATACCAGTCCTGCTGATGTGGGTATTTCTAAAAGCACGGAAGATCTCTCTCCTCAGAGAAGCGGTCCAACCGGATCTGTTGTGAAATCTCATAGTATAACTAACATGGAGACTGGAGGCCTAAAAATCTATGACATTCTTGGTGACGATGGTCCTCAGCCACCAAGTGCAACAGTGAAAGTCGCTTCTACTATGGATGGGAAAAACATAGTCAGGAGCAAGTCGGCCACACTGCTGTATGATCAGCCCCTGCAGGTGTTCACTGCCTCTTCCTCATCTTCTGAGTTACTGTCAGGTACAAAGGCAGTTTTCAAGTTTGATTCAAATCACAACCCTGAAGACCCAGATATAATAAGAGCTCCCATAGTACCTGGCCCACAGTCTACACCTCAACTGTATGGTCCTCCACAATATAATGTCCAATACAGTGGCAGTGCTGCAATGAAAGACACTCTGTGGCACCCTAAACAGAATCCACAGATAGATCCTGTCAGTTTTCCTCCTCAGCGCCTTCCAAGATCTGAGAGTGCAGAAAATCACAGTTACACAAAGCATTCTGCCAATATGAATTTCTCTAACCATAACAATGTTAGAGCCAATACTGCATACCATTTACATCAGCGACTTGCCCCAACCAGACATGGAGAAATGTGGGCTGTCTCTCCGAATGACCGGCTAGTGCCAGCAGTATCTCGGACTACTGTTCAGCGACAGAGTAGTGTGTCTTCAGCAGCGTCTGTAAATCTTGGTGATCCTGGTCCCACGAGGCGTACTGAAGGGGATTATTTATCATACAGAGAGTTACATTCAATGGGAAGAACTCCAGTCACGTCAGGATCACAAAGACCTCTTTCCGCACGAGCATTCAGCATTGATGGCCCAAGTACATCAAGGCCTCAGAGTGCCCGGCCCTCTATTAGTGAAATACCAGAGAGAACTATGTCAGTCAGTGATTTCAATTACTCACGGACTAGTCCTTCCAAAAGACCCAATGCAAGGGTTGGTTCTGAGCATTCTTTATTAGATCCTCCAGGGAAAAGTAAAGTTCCTCATGACTGGCGGGAACAAGTACTTCGACACATTGAGGCCAAAAAGTTAGAAAAGGTAACTGAACATGAGTTTTTTTATTCTCTTTATGAATTTACTTTTCTTAGAATTGGTTCATCCTTTGTTTTTAATCCGTGAAATAAGACACTCTGAGTTTTTATCTACTTATAATCTGTTTTCCCTTGTTGTTGGGAACATAGTTCTATATTTAACTGAAGCCAGGTAAGCTGGTTGTGCAAGCTGCTTTTGAACTCCTCAGAATCTCCAATGGACATGCTTGTATGTCCCTTGTAGCTAGTACACACATACTAGATACAGTACCTACACCAACTGTGTTCAGTGTTTTCTGCTCACTACCAGTGATTATGTAAATATTTTAAGAAAATATCAGTTTAATGTATAATTACTAAAATAACAGAAAATGTATTTCCAAATATAAATATTTCATCGAAAAAGCCTTTTTTCTCTCCAGTTTGTATTAAATGAACTAACATCATCACTGACACAGGTGACTCTGGCATGGCATTTATTCCTGACATTGCTAGATTGCATCTTGGGTACTCGAACAAGTCAGTTGAGTGTTTTGTGGCTTAATGCAACTGGGACATATTGCTAAAATAACTAATGCTTGTGTTCTTCATAATCTTATTGGTAAATTGTGTTTTTTGAAAGGAATTAAAAATCCTGTAAAAGCGATGTTACTACACTGCCATGTGGCTCAAATGTATAAAGAACACGCTTTAAGCCAGGTATGGCATCATAACACCTGTAACTGCAGCACTTAGGGGGCTGCAGGAGCATCTCCAGTCTGAAACCAGCCTGTGCTATAGGGTCCTTGCTTCCCCTGCTCACCTGCTCCCACATATGTTTTTATTAAGACTCAGCACATATATGTGCACATATACTGATTTTATTTTAAAATTACCATTTCTTATTAAATATGTAACAAATTTTAAATACAGCTGAACATAGCTAGTCTATTATTTTTAAATTCTTTAAATATTTTTGATAAAATATGCCTAAAATGTGATTATTACCTTCTATCCAGTTGTATTAAATCTCAGCCTGTAATTGTTAGATTTTTAGCTAATATCTGTGAGCTATAGCTCCTTTGTCTTTTCTGTTTGCTATATCTCTACAGCATACTGTTGAGGCTGTGTTCATTTTGTTGGGAATTTTAAATTTTCTTAAGCTGAGAGAGGACGAGCATGGCTCTAATTTTTAATAAAGTTGTATTGCACGTGTAGAAATGGATTTTAGAAGGAAAAAGTTATTGTCAAAGAGGCTGTTTCAGAGACACAGGTAGGAGCACAGAGGCACAGGTAGAAGTGTTTATCAGTTTATTGAGATACAGGAATGAATTCAGGAGACTTGAAGTAGAGTAGACATCCTTAGCATTTGTTTCTGGTTGAATATTTCTAAAGTCGCTGTGAATAAGGGACAGAACTTGAAGGTTTTTGCTTTGTGTAAGTGGCTGTTAGGAATTCCATTATTACCAGATATAAAGGAGGGGTTTCTTATATGGAAGAAGGTTTTTATTTGGTGTAGTTTACAGTGTAAGTAGCTGTTCTCTCACTGTTCTGTTTGACAGGAGTGGGTCTGGACTAAAGTAAATATGAAGCAAGTAATACCTACTTCATTATTGAGTGAACTTTTTAGCTTTTCTGTTTTCTATTGCATAAAATATGAATTTAGAAATTTGATACACAGTTTCTTAGAAAATATGACAATAGTTTTGCAGTTGTGTCCTGTAAGTCAAAAACTAATTCAGTGAATTAATGAAATAGAAAACTTGTGAGAACAGGAACTGGGACATTGGATACAAACCCACAGCTGCCAGGAGAGCTGTCTTTCCTAGGGTACATACCACTTACTCTGTTACGTGGAGTTGTCCTTGTTTTTAGGTTTGCCATAGTCCTACCTCCTTGAGTACTAAATGACTAGTGAGAATGCTGTAGTATAGGCCAGCTCACTGCCTAGGAAATATTTCTAGCAAATACCAGAATAGCATTGCTGTTACCTTTAGGTCCGCTGTATTCTTTCTAGACTGTATTCTTCTGATTTTGTTTGTTTTCTAGAACCAACCCCCGTTTCCAATCCCTGAAAGTGCTGGAATTACCACCAACACACACAACTACCAGTTTTAGTGCTGGAATTACCACCAACACACACAACTACCAACTTTTAAATGTTTAAGTTACATTTAGTGAGTGTGTGTGTGTGTCTGTGTGTGTGTGTGTGTGTGTGTGTGTGTGTGTGTGTGTGTACATGCACAGTGGTGAGAGGAAAACTTGCAGGGGACACCACAACATGTGGAACTTTGAAGGGTCTCAGCATTAGGAAGGTTGAGGACCACTGGTCTAGGACCTTGCTAACACTCAAGTGTGGACTCAGCCCTGGTTTGTGCTATTAGCAACCATCAGCAACACTGAACAGCAGTGCCTAGGGCAGTTACCTAGCATTTGATCAGGTTAACAGGTTCAAATCTCCTTAGAGTCCACAGAAAGAGGAGTAATAATTTTATAGGTTTTTTTCTCTTTTGCAATTCTTTCTCATTTCTTGGTATTATCAACTTCAAATCTGGAGAAGCCCTATGTTTCCTAAGAGCAGTTTGTAAATAATTATTGTTTCATTCCCCTATTTTAGCCCATTCCTTAAATGTTGTTTCCCTAGTTCAGACATCAAGCCCCATAACTCCAACTTAAGGGATCTGACTCTTCCCCCAGGTCTCTGTGGGCACCTACATACATGGCTATACATAGACATGTGCACAGGACATATGTTCAAATAAAAAAATAGAAAATCTTTTTTAAAGTTGCATCTTAAAATTTAAAATATTTTTTAAAATGTGGAAAATAAATTTTGAAAGAGTGAAATAACTGATACTCAGGTGCTTATCACAAATGCATTTGGCTATAGCATGTGTGTTTAAATGTTGATATTATTCAACAAGAATTCCTGTAGAATGAAATATAGCCTTCAGAAATTTGACTCAGAATTACTAATTGCTGGTAAATTTCATCTGATAATAAAAAGTGGCTTATATACAACTATATATCAATTTCTATTTCTGACATATACATTAGGCATAAAAGAAATGGTAGTATTTAATAAACAAAAGCAACTTATTGACATGTTCAGATGTTCTTAAACATCTGAGCAGCTATGATTATACATGTTCTTCATGTATATGTTTGTTGTTATGTAGCCCTATATACCAATTTCTTTCAGAAGGCTCTGAATTCCAGTGTGGCATGACATTTTTCGTGGTGTGGGTGGGGTTACTTGTAATACATTTCTCTGTGTGTGTGTGTGTGTGTGTGTGTGTGTGTATAACATGTCTTGTGGGTTTGCATGCTGTACTAATCTCTGTACCTCTATCCTCTCTTTATTCAGAGCATGCTGTCAAGGTCCTTTAGTTCCAATCTCACTGCTGTAAGCAGCTCTCACTATGGCAGCTCTAGGGATCTGCATGGCAGCCAGGGCAGCCTTGCCCTGAGTGTTGCAGACGGAAGAGGTTCTGGTGGGCACAGTTTTCGAGTGAGTACCTACAGTAGGCCAGCACTTTTAGCACATACATGAGAGAATTCAGATTGTTTGGACATTTCTAGGGGAAAAACTTGTGCAAGTTAGAAATCTTGGTATTTTCTGAGTTCATGACTTAGTTCTACAGTATCTGTCCCTATTTCTTTGGTCACCACATGTTGATGGCTTAGCCAGCTAGATTTTAATTCTAGTGATAAGCATTATATGCACTGGAATTTAATCATGTTTCACAGAATATGATTAAATATGAGACTGGAGAAGTTGTAAAAGTATCAGCGGAAAGGAAAACTCCAAATACTTAGTTGAACACATTTCATCATGGTCTTTAGTGGTGAAAGATTTATTATTCTAGTGAAAGCTTAAAAGTAAGTACAAATCTGTCGTGGCTCAGTAAGGACATGAAGAGGTAGCACAGCCCCTACATAAATATCCCTGTGGTCCGGAAGCCCTTTCTTCTCCACAGCCTTACTCTATTCTTCCTTACGGGTGACTCCCACCGGACTCTTCCCTTCTAGGCTCTCGGTTTTCTCAGTCTCCTTTGCCTTCGTCCCTGGCTGTGCTCTGCTGTGTACCAGGGCAGGAACTGTTTCCCAGATTCAGTTCGTTGTGGCTGCTCTGAGCTGGTCTTGGCCTATACTCTGCCATTAGCCATTACTTGGTCTCTTTGCTGTATAGCAGCAACAGTCATTGGAGTGTCTTAGGTTAAAAGAGGAAGGAAAGGCTGAGCCAGCTTTTGATTTCAGCAGATCACGAATGGCATTCATAGTCATCTAGAACAATGGTTCTTTCCAATTTGTTTTACATTAATATTTTGCCTGTATTTTTATTAAATTTAAAGCCCGTATGGCTTGAAGTTCAGTCTTTCACTCATGATGTGCTTGCTGCTTTAAGTGCATAACACTAGCTGTCTGTTCAGGCTGGAGTTTAAGTTTCAACAGTGAGCTATGTTTATCATTATGTATTCTAGAAATATGTTACAATAAGAGAAGAAAAATGAAATACATACTGCTAGTAGACAAAATTAGAACAAATCACACAAAAAAGTGCTTAGCCATGTGTTGAACTAGCAACTAATTGGACATGATAGGTCTGTTGCATTTTTTTTTAAAGATTAAATTCCAAATCCTTAAACTTGTTACATGTTCCATGGTGCATTTTAATGGAGTGTATTTTGCGTTATTTTTCAATATAAAATTGATATGTTTCTTTGTTGCTAGGAATATTCTATTTTGAAAGGTTGAAAATAATAGTAAAACAGTGTACTGTGTTTTATTTTCTAAATTAGGTGTGTTTAGCATAAGCATAATGTAAATATTGATATTTTATTCATATCATGTGTAATAAATATTCAGAGAGAATGACATTGAGCCTTTTTTTCCCTTTAAGGTTCTCATTAAGTTAAACTGTAATGAGTAACTATTTAACATATGAAGATATGAATTAATTTTTTAAAAACGTACTTGTTTATTTTATGTATATGAGTACACATGTAGCCATCTTCTGATGCACCAGAAGAGGGCATCGGATCCCATTATAAATGACTGTGAGCCACCATGTGGTTGCTGGGAATTGAACTCAGGACCTCTGGAAGAACGATCAGTGCTCTTCTGCTGAGCCATCTCTCCAGCCCCATCAATTAATTTTTAAAGCATTCTGTAAAACAGTGCCTTTAAAATATTGACTAATGTTAATGTGACAGAATTACAGCCAGCGAGTTTCATACAGTTAGCTTATTGAGATTGCACATCACTATAACTCAGGGGACTTCCTATGTAGAACCATAAGGTCAGAACAGGAGCAGTCCGTTTCCTTTTAATGAAAGACACTTTCCTTGGTGCTTAACAGTAATGTATTCATTCCTCTTAAAATTGGAGAGAGTTTAACCACTGACTACATTTATTGATTAGAGATACTAACTTAGGAGTATAAACAAAAAGAAAGAACAAAAACTGGTATACATTATGAACTTTTACGTGTACCTTTGAAGAAAGTTAAAGGCACGAAGGCAGTGAGGATTACAGCGTGCAGTCTTGAGTCTTTCTCCTTCCGCACTCTAGCAGCGTTTCCTCCTCCTTTCATGAGCCATCATTGTTCTGTTTCACATCTTAAAGTATATCATTTGTTTACCTTTTTCTTCCTTATTTGAAGCATCCCCAGACATCCAGTCCAGGAGATTGTTGCCAAGATGATAGATTCATGTCAGGAGAGCAGAACCACCCACCGGGTACACTTAGTCACAGAGATCTTCCAGACAGCCTGATGAAAGTAGGTGCCCACACCAGAGACACGAGCTATGGATCGCAGTGTTTGAGCTTGAAATCTCATGTACTTCAACTACAAATATTTTATGAGGCCTTTCTTTCATTCATTATGTAGGATTATTTTGAAATGATTCATAAATACAGGATAGAATTTGACTCTGCTGTTTCCCAGTATATTCCATGATACTTTACACTGGAGAATCATTTTATAGTTACCTTGGTTTCTATAGTTCCACCTGCTTACTTTAGTATTTATTTGATCAAGAATAAATTGTGTTCTTGATAATAAAAACCTATTTGGGAAGTTAAAAGATGACTTTATCTTAAATTCTGCATTCTAGAATCTTTTACTGTTAACTAAGATCATTTGAAAATTTTTAAATATAATTAGAAATCATCTTGAAAGACATATATAATAGAACAGGTGATCATTATGGTTTTTAGTATTTTATACATAAAAACTTACATATAAATTATTTTGTCAATGTCAGAGATAATTTTCATTCTCTCTTAGCCACTTTCTAGTTTTAACCAATTATATACCCCTAGTGTAATCAGCTACAACTATGGGTCACGTTTCTTATCGAAAACTCTCAATTTACTCTTGAGGCTAAGCATCTAGGCATACCATATATGAGCTAATACGTGTTTTCTTATTTTATCCCTTTTCCTCTTAAGTCAAAGTTATCATTCAGTTTCCTTTTCTTTTCAATATGCATCTTTATAACTTTGTTCTTAACTTTTTTTTAATTTCATGAGACATTGACTAAACATAGCTTAATATGTTCCTTTTATTTAATACTGATTAGATAGAACCAAGTAGCCGGTTGTCAGCAGGTCCTAAGAATAGGATAGGCTCATAATCACATATGTTTTAGTACTTGAAACCCAAGACTGGAAGATCAAGAATTTGAGGCCAGCGTGGGCTAAAGTCAAGGAGAGCTAAGCAAGAAAGACAACTCAATGGATAAGGGCAGTTGTCCTCAAGTCTACAACATGAGCTCAATCTCTGGAACCTACATGATGGAAAAAGAAAACAGACTCCTTACACACATGTCATGGCCATGCATGCACCTACATGCATGCATATATACACACATAAATAAGTGTTACTTAACACTAGCAACAAAAAGAGCCGTTCAGGCATCTAGAAGGTGGAGTTGTAACTGGGACAGAGCATTTGAAGAAGGCATTATCTTGGTTTTTGTCAGAGGAGGATAATGAAGTCTACATATGGAATAAATGGTATAAACAGAGAAAAAAGTGGGGGCCCTGTAGAATTGTATGTAAATAGTAAGACAGTAGCACAGCCAGGTAGAGCGCTTTCTGATAACATTAGTAGCTTTAAATCTGCAGTTATCCAGTAACAAATACCTGTAGTAGATTTTTTTCCAGACATGTAAGCATAATATAGTGCCTATCCCAGTATAAGATTTGTCACAGAATATTATCATTTTTGTCCACTGTCATGAACTACCCATAGACTTGAGAAAGTTTTAGTGTAACAGTGACCAAAAGTGTCCTTTTAGAATAGGTTTTCTTACTAAACACCAAACTTTTCTCTACTTTTAGCAAGGTAAAGTTCACAATATACAGTTCTGAAACTTTTGCCAAACTTATAATTTTGGATAATTTTAAAAAATGTTTGTTTTCTGCTACTTTCTGCTCCAAAAATACTTTTCTGCTAGCCAACAAAGATATTTTAAGTGATTAAGTAACTGAAGTATTTATTTCCTCTTCTGTTTAAAAGTCCTTTTACATATGAACATTTATAACATAAATGTAGGCTTACTTCTTTGCTAGATCCTTCATAGAACAGAAAAACTAATTGCCTCAAGTATAATCCTAAGTCTAAATCCAGGGTCAGCTTCTTAACACGTGGTTGGTATTAAAGGTGGTTTAAATCTGGTGGTGGGTTCTTTTTCCCTCTTGTGGAAAATAAAATAGAACATCAGTACTTAAGTCTTGGAATTTTAATATTACACAGAACTAATATTTAGAGAGCTTGAAAATTGCTAATACATGCACACATACATAAACAATAAATCACTTAATTCCTATGTAGATAGCTGAATTGACTTGTTCTGAAAAGGAAGAAATAGAGGTAGCAAATATGTTCAAATTAAGAAAAAGCTGCACTCTTAAATTATTTTTTTCCTGCAGTGGAAAAAACATAAAAAAAAAAAAAAAATCTACCTTTTTAGGTGAGCGGTGGTGGTACATGTCCTTAATCTCAGCATTAGGGAGGCAGGGGCAGGGGCAGGGGCAGGGGCATCTCTGAGTTTGAGGCCAGCCTGGTCTACTGAGTGTGCTCCAGGACAGTCAGGGAGAAAAACCTTATCTCAAAATACACTTTTTGTGTATGTGTGTTATGATTTGGTATGAAGAGATACCCTTCTAATAGGCTAACAAATTTAAGGTTTTTAGTAAATAAAGATTTGTTCTGTTTTAGGTATATCAATATGTTTTAGGTATATCAATCAGCTATGTATCAATCAGCTATCAATAGTTAAGGTTTTTCAATATACTTATTTTCTATTTTAACATTTGGTCAAAGTAACAGTAAAATATACATGAGGCCTTCCTTTAAAAGTTTGCCATTAGATTCAATAAGTAAACATTCAACCAAGTTTAGAATTAAGACAGTAATAACTTTTGTTTTAGAAACATAGTTTTAGAGAAATATAGTGGTTTAATAAAATGATTTAGAAGAATATAGTAACTCAGTATTGAATGATGTAGAATGTTAAAACTCTAGTGCTTTTGTATTAATCTAAGAAGAATATTAAGATAATTCATGTTTTTCTTAGATGCCTTTGAGTAATGGACAAATGGGCCAGCCTCTCAGGCCTCAGGCAAATTATAGTCAAACACATCATCCCCCTCAGGCATCTGTGGCAAGGCATCCCTCTAGAGAACAACTAATTGATTATTTGATGCTGAAAGTGGCCCACCAGCCTCCATATACACATCCCCATTGTTCTCCTAGACAAGGCCATGAACTGGCAAAGCAAGAGGTAAGACTTATGAAGACTGTTTGAAATATGAAATTAAAACTTTTCATATATCCTTATAGGTGAACAGCAGTAACTCCATATCGAATTTTAACAGTAGTTTTTACTGTTTTGTTTTATTTATAAAGTTTAGTTTTCTAAAGTATTAAACTTTGTAGTTTTTAACTTGGCTTTATAATCATGTAACATAAAATTTAGTGTTGGGGTGTGGTATTTTCTAATTCTAAGGCTATTACTTGTACAAAATGGATTGATGGTGCTCCAGTAGATCCTCTTCTAAGACTGTAAATAGTAGACCATTTAGTCTCCATTCTACCCCAGAGGCTTGGCTCCTAGAGTTGGAAATACAGCTGTAGTCTCCAGGCTGGGCTGGAGGTTTGGTCTTCAAGCTGTATAGGTCATGCTTTCATATGCCTTAGTTGTTGATTATGAGGTGATGCTGATTGTATCGAAACCTTTGGTAGTGATGACATTCTGTTTTGACTGAGTCTGTGTAAACAGGAGCATCCTGTAACAGAATTTAGCTTCTACCACCCACTGTGTACAGTACCCTGACGGCTGAGGCTGGAGAGTAGTGTACTCAAGGCCAGCTTGGATGCATCAGACAGTCCATCCTAGCTTAGGCTATTTAGTGAGACCCTGTGTCAAAATACAATCCAGCACATAAGGGCCAGAGACAGAAGGATCTCTGTGAGTTTAACCAACCTGGTCTACTACACAGCTGACTCCAGGTCAGCCAGAACTGCATGGTGAGACCCTGTCTCAAGAAAATGTTTTTGGAGTCTCATTTTACAGTCGTTTATAAAAACTGCTGTCAGTTGATCTGATCTTAATATCCTAACTCCCCTGAAGCATATAAACAGAGGGAATGGGGAGTTGATTTCTGAAAACCAGCTCTGACCGTCATAAGTATCTTATTATGCCATATCTTATGGCAATGACAGCATGGAATTTAGATGGTCTGTAAGTGAAAACGGATGGGAATATGTGTTCTGTAGGTGTGCACTGTGCCATTAAAAATCATGCTGGCCGAAAGTTAAAATAGGGCCAGCATCAGCTGATGAACTAAGTTCATCAGTAGTAAAGTTAGGGGCTACACTTTGTGATCCCACTGTGCCTTTAACTCACTAACTCATTAACATTAATGCTGTTCTATGTTGTCATGTCATCTCATCTGCCCAAAGGCTTTTCATGAATCCTTAAATATCCTGCTTAAATTTAATTCACCAGTATATAAATAGGATATTATTGTATTTTTTCTGATATAGTAATATTTCCTTTATTTTCATATTAAATCAGATTCGAGTAAGAGTAGAAAAGGATCCAGAACTTGGATTTAGCATATCAGGAGGTGTTGGGGGTAGAGGAAACCCTTTCAGACCTGATGATGATGTAAGTTGTTTTGTAATGTGTCCTTGAATATTCATAAGGTGTCATTTATTAATCCCATACTGAAGTGAAAATATAAATCTATATGGCTCTCATTCTTTTTCTTTCTTTATTTCCTTTAGTTTTTGAAATTTGATCATTCCATGTTGTTTGAAAGAAAGAATTTAACCAAAAGTGTGAATATTGATGATATTACTGTTATTTCTAGTTTTGTTATTGTTTCTCCAAAAAAGCAGTAGAAGTGATATTGCCACATTGATAAAGTCAGAGGGAGAAATTATTGTGACCTGTCAGAGTGTTATTCTGAAAAGTAAAGGAGACAGTTTCCACTATATTTGCATATTAACATGTATTGAAAAAAATATTTTCCTTGTTATTGATTCGTGCTTTCAGTTTGTAGTTTGGCAATAAATAACTGTTTTTTGTTAATGTTCATTGAAGGGTATATTTGTAACAAGGGTACAGCCCGAAGGACCAGCATCAAAATTACTACAGCCAGGTGATAAAATTATTCAGGTAATTAATAAAATTAAGTAATTTTATTATTTTTTCATTTTATAATCATTTTATTTTACAATACTTTCTAGTGTTTATATACATTTTATTTTTAAATAGTTCTGCTTTACACATTACAAATCATGATTATACGTTTGATAAATCATTTTAAGTTTAGAAATGTTAATATTTACTAATTTAAGGCATTTACTTGGAAGTGAGTTATCATTATAGCAAATAGTAAAATTTCAAATTTTGAGAAACTTTTTGTATTTGTAGTCCTTTCCTAATATTCTTCAGTCATTCATTTTACCTAAATATCACTATGGCCTTCTCTTAGGACACAAGGATAGGCCACTTCCTCCCTCTACTCCACTGTTGTTAGTTCAGATAACAAGAAGTGACCTTCAAACCAAAATGATAGACACATTAGAGTTTAATGGCTGACAGTAGAGATTTCAGGTTGAATCCTGCTCAACCCTTCTTAATGTTAACTTAGTGCCTGCACCAGCAGTGCATAGAATAAAATTGAAGTGATTCAAACAATGACAAGCTCATGACACTCCAACTTTTTAATTTTTAATTTTATATTTAAATAATTTTCTAACTCTGAAAACTCACAAGAACCAGGTAACAAAAGTGGTTGTATTTTGACATACTCAACTGTAGTATCCACTATTATTTTCCCTCTACACACGCACACACGCACACACATGAGGCAGGGAGAGAGGAGTGGTTATTCTGAACCACATGGAAATCTGGTTGCAGAGTAAGAGCTCAATAAATAACGACTAGCCTTTCTATAGCCTGTATGCTGGTCTTGAACTAAGGGTTCCTGTAAATGAGAAGTCTGGACATTGCTTTCAGTTCCTCTTGGCAAGGCTGGGTGTAGTTTAACACATACACACAACACCTGTCTGATCCTGTCTTAGACAAGTACTTCCGGCATCTCATCACTATGTTAGAATTTTCTAAGGGGCTCAGTGGCTAAGAGTACTGGCTGTTCTTCCAGAGGATGCAGGGTGGGTTCCCAGAAACAGCCATCTGTACTCCAGTGTCAAGGCATCTAATACCCTCTGTGGCTTCTTTGGGTACCAGAAGTCTAGACACTGCCTTCAGTTAACCCTTGCAGTTTGATAAGCCTGGCACATATGAAGGCAGAATCCCCATACACATACAGAACACAAGCTCCTGGTTAGTTCTTCAGAGATTGTATTTCCATAAGTATATAGTGTAGGGGCAATTAGTCTATTTGTGTTTTTAATTTTACATATATGTGTGTACAGATATGTGCTCACCTCGTGAGTGTAGAGGTCAGAGAACAACTTGAAGGAGTCCATTTTCTCCTTCTATGGTGGCGGTCCCCAGAATCAAACTCAAGGCTCCCCACAAGCAATTAAATGGCCTTACTCTCTGAGCCAGTTCATTAGCCAGTATGTTTTTCTAAATTGCTAGAATAGTTTTTTTTTTTTTTAGATGTTTGTGAACTGTCAGAAAATTACATCTAGAACTGCAAATACATTTCTAAAATTTTTCCTAACAGTTTTTTTCCTTTCTTCTAGGCTAATGGCTACAGTTTTATCAACATTGAACATGGACAAGCAGTGTCCTTGTTAAAAACTTTCCATAATGCAGTAGAACTCATCATTGTACGAGAAGTTTCTTCATAAGCAGTATAGACAAAAAAAAGAAAAAAAAATGGGGACGATAGCAAGATTTATGGAAGACACAAGGGAAATGACTATTTTGCTTATTTTTATATATAAAGAAGAACAAAAACTGTTGGCTTGGAACTTGTACATTACTGAAATAATGGAGCTTGTGGTTAGAGGGAAGAACCACTGTACAGAAGATAAAAGAGACTCTTGGATTCAAATCATTTAAAATTTGTTGTTAGGTTTTTAAACTTAGCAAATCAAGGCTACAAAAACAAAGTTCTGTTGTTTTTGTATAGATTGTAGGTTTATTTTTGGATTTCATACACATGACTGACTGTATGCAAGGCAATAGTTAGCCTTGATTGTAGCCCAGAGACAGATTGCAGAGCTCTCTGTCTCCTAGCTTTTGTGTCCTAACTTTTATCCAACTGGTATTAATGGTTTTTCTGCCGAACTACTTTTTCCTTGTGGTAAGAGATTTGAAGTGTTGGCTTTTGCTATGTGCATACTGAGGAGTGAGTACATGAAGTTGGTGCTGATGGGTTCACTTTTCAAGGCCAGATTAAAGCATTATTTCCTATAAAAATCTGAGGCAAATGGTGAAAAAAAGTTATCTGATAATGTATTTTTATTAATAGAATAATGCAATAAAATACGTAATGTCTTTTTAAAAGACAATAATTGCATTTTATGAGCTCTACAAGATCGATTCTTGTCATAGCTATTGACTATACATTTGCTACTGGTGATTCAATTTTTAATTTTTTAGTTACTGAAGTTTTTAACTCTATGTAGATGCATGTCCACGCATTTCTCATACTATGAAGTTCTGATACTTTTTTCTTTGATAAATGGTGGTACTTGCAACCTCATTTTTATAATTAGCACTCCATCATAACCTAATTTATAATTTTTGTTATAATAAGCAAATGAAACTAAAAAGCCAGTTTTAAGTTTTGTGTCTCACCCATAATATAAAATATCAGAAGGTTTCAGAAAGCCTCTTGGTTTTGTTGGCCTGGCGTTGCCTTGGTAAAGTGAGAGGAAACGTGAGTGTGCATGGAGCTAGGAAACCAAAGCAAGTCGGTGAGACTGACACAGCGATAGAGAATTGCCGTGGAGAGCAGACGGATGGTCCCGGAGGCCTGCCAGTGTGTAAAGTGTCAAGATTAAGGGCTGTTCTTACAGAGAGCATTCAATGTGAACTCCACACTTCAGAGTCTTTAAAGGGTTTCTAAATGTACCGATGTGATAGTGTTTTACCACCAATTGCCTTTGTTCCTAGTTACTGTAACAAGTATTGATAGAAGTTTATTAATTTTGTTTATCCAAACCATTAATTTTATTTGCTTTTGTTCAATATAATCAAATAAAATTTGGGTAACATGCAGTGGTAAGAAGTAATGCACAGTTATTTGGACCAGAGACAAGTGCCATAGGAGACCAGCAACCGTTTTTAGTAGAAGCTAGTCTGAAAACTCTTATTAAAGCAATACTCAGTTCTTTAATCCATTTTTTTTAATTTCAGAGAAGCATAATTTGGGTATTTCTAATGTGTTATGCTCTTTTCTTCAACCTTGATTGGTTGTTCTTACAGGACTAGCTAAAGCACCACCTACATTGTTTTTACAAATGAGTCGGACTCATTTCCATTTCTAGTCAAAATAGTCAGCACTTTTAAAAATATTTGAACTTCAATATTGCACTTCTTTCAGGCTGTTATCAATTGGGTATTGTACTGTATAGTTTTAATAATTTTGATTGAAACCCTTTAACAACTCTTTGTAAATTTTAACTCATTTTTAGTTGATTTTCAGTACTATTTACATAGGAATTGATTTTTATGAATATAGTAGAAGAAATGTGCTGTATTTTGATAAAATTCACTTGTATGTGTTGTAATCTCTTAAACAAAGAATGACAAACAGCTTCTTTAATACATGTCTCGGTGTTCCCTTTATTCTTACTCTATGTTGGCATTGTAAGAATGTCACATTCTCCCTTTATTGGCTTCACATTTTCACAACCACTTTTAATTAGGAATAATTAAGATACATAAAGTCGCACAATCTCAGTGACCTTTACTTGGATCGTTGATTATAACTTTGCAGAAGGAGTTAGGCTTCACAGAATCAGCTTCTCTGGTGATCCACTGCTTATTCCATTGAAATAACTGAGGGCAGCAGCTGTTGTGTGTACTAGCCTTCTGTTCCACTGTAGTTCATTGTAGGGGCTGCAGTATTCTTGAAAGTCAGGTAAGAAACTTTGTTGTCCAGGTTTGGAATAACATAGAATAAAAATTAAAAAAATTAAATAGTAAAATGTTGTACTTAAACTAACACCCCAAGTTTTTTTTACAGAATATGGGAAGGGGGAATAAAAATTATACTTTGTGGGAATTTTGTTCTGATAACATTACAGTTTGATAATGTTCAAACTCTTGATGAAATGCAGAAGCCATTTTTAACTCATATTGTTTACTAAATAATAGTAATGACCATGCTCAAAACTGACTTTAACACCCACTGTGTAGCAGGTTTTCAAAACCAGATCCACCTTGTTTGTAGGAACTGTTTAAATGTCATTGAGGGACTCAGGAGAGTCTCAGGAAGGTGCTTTCCACATAAACATGAGGGCCTAGGTGTAGGTCTCTAGGACCCACATAAAAAGCCTACGTGAAGCAGCATGTGCCTATAATTCCAGTGCTGAGGAGGAAGACCAGCCCAACAGGATCCAAACTGCAGGTTCAGTGAGAGACCCTGTCTCAAAATACAACATAAATATAAGGTGGAGACCTATTGAGAAGGAACCCAATGTCCTCCTCTGGCCTGTACACATAGTGCACATACATACTTGCATACATTAACATGTACACATACAGCATTATATTCTAGTGTTTGGGGGCTTTTTAGTTTATTCGTACCTTAAATATTGGTGCTCTGCCTACATGTATGTTTGTGTAAGGGTGACAGATCCCCTGAAACTGGAATTACAGACAGTTATATGTAGTAAAACTTATTAAAATCCCTACCAGGAGCTTTTACTCTGCCTTTGGTTATTGAGTTCCCAGATGAAGGATACACGGGCAGCCTTTATATTTACAATTAATAAGCCTTAAGCCACACAGTAGCTGGGCAGCTGCCTGCCCTCCATGCTGTTTGAATCTACTTCCCTATTACTATTTGCTATGTTTCACTTGGGCTCTATTAACTCCAATCAGCCAGGCCTCAGGACCACGTTCTTACGGTTCAGCTAACCCCTGGCAGCTTCTTGTTTCTCCTCTCGTGTGTTACTCTCTCCTTCCAAGCCCACGAAATCTACATGTGGACTCTCTGAAATTTTAAAGATAAAATTACATGCATTTCCTACAGGTTTTAAATAATGATTTCTAATCTTTTGGCATAGGAATACTTGAGACAAGTTTTTGCTGTGTAGCACAGGAAGTATTCAGACTCGCTGTGTATCTAGAACTCTGAATCCTCCTGCCTCAGCCCTTCTACTGCTGGCATTACAGGCTTGGAGCTCAGTGCCTGAATTGTTTTACTTTACACCCTACAAACATTTCTCAGTCCACAATTGTTGATAGTATCTTGTTGCATTTTTGGTTTTGTTTTTTAAAAAAGATTTAGCATGTATATAATCAAATCTCATTTATGCTTCATTGTTCCTATAAAGTCTCCATGCCCAAGTCACAAAGCTCCTCTTCCATGTTTGCTTCTGTTAGCCATGAGGATTTTTCTATGGTGTAGACCCTTAGTTTAATCTATCTTGAGTTTATCACCGACTGTTGTCAGGTGGAGATCCACCTACATGGTCTCTCTGCATCAAGTGTAAAAGCCCACTTTTTAAATTTTTAATTTCATGTGTGTGGGTTGCCTGCACACATGCCAGTATACCACATGCATGTAGCGCCCATAGAGACAGAAGGGGGCGTTGATCTCCTCGCACTATAGTTACAAATGGTTTGAGCCTCCATGTAAATTCTGTGAATTGAACCCAAACCTTGTGAAAGAGGAAGAACAGTCAGTCCCTTGACCTATGAGCCACCTCTCCAGCCCCAGCCCACTTTCTTACTGTGTCACATACCAAGTTCTATATATACAGGACTTTCTGAGCATCTGCCTTCTATTGGCCCAGCAAAGTTGTTAGGTTTATAGTGAATACCTATTGTCTGTATTCCATTGACAATTGACTTTATTACTTGCTTTTATGTGCTACGTAAAACCTGCATGTATCTTAATATTTTATACCAGCATTTCTCCTCAAGCCTCAGCATCTGTCAGAGTTCTCCTGCAAGGTGTCCAAGAATTTACATTTATAGCAAGTTCTCAGGTGCTACCCATGCCTACAGTCTGCAGATACCAGAATTCACCTCTTAAGGATAATTCATCTTTGCTCCTGTTTTTTGGTCCCCCCCCACCTCCTGTAAATTTCATGGTAAATTTTTGACATTTCATTTTCTAGTTATGACTAGTAATGACAAAAATCAGGCAGAATATGAAATGATGACTTTGATAACTCTGAGTATAGGATGGTGACGACTAGTGGTGCTGAGGGTGGGGAAGAGAGGGATGGCCTACAACCATCCTGAGTTACTCCCTTGAAGTTAGTGTCATGAGCTGTGGAGCAGAGAGAGGAACCTCGGCAGAACTCATTGTTTATTGGATATGTTATTTCAAATATTATCCCCTTTCCTGGTTCCCCCTCTGGAAACCCCCTATCCCATTCCCCCACCCCTGCCTCTATGAAGGTGCTTCCCCACCCACCCACCTACTCTGTTTCTCCTCCCTGCCCTGGCATTTCCCTACACTGGGGCATTGAGCCTTCCTTGGAGGACCAAGGGCCTCCCCTCCCATTGATGCCTGACAAGGCCCATACTCTGCTACATATGGGACCGGAGCCACAGGTCCCTCCATGTGTACTCTTTGGTCGGTGGTTTAGTCCCTGGGAGCTCTGGGGGAGTCTGGTTGACTGGATTGTTGTTCTTCCTATGGAGATGCAAACCGCTTCAGCTACTTCAGTCCTTTCTCTAACTCCTCCATTGAAGACCCCATTCTCAGTCCAATGGTTGGCTGCTAGCATTCACCTCTGTATTTGTCAGGCTCTGGTAGAGCCTTTCAGGAGACAGCTATATCAGGCCCCTGTCAGCATGCACTTCTTGGCATCCACACTAGTGTTTGGGTTTGGTGACTGCATATGGGGCAATTTCTGGATGGCCATTCCTTCAAGTCTCTGCTCCACACTTAGTGATATTTCCTCCCATGAGTATTTCGTTCCCCCCTTCTAAGAAGGACTGAAGCATCCGTGCTTTGGTCTTCCTTCTTGAGTTTCATGTGGTCTGTGAATTGTATCTTGGGTAATCCGAGATTTTGGGCTAATATCCACTTAACAGTGAGTGCACACCATGTGTGGGTTTTTGTGATTGGATTATCTCACTCTGTAGGATATTTAAGAATTTTACCTGCTTTGTATCTTAGAAATGTTTTGCCTTCACTTTTGGGTTGTCCTATGAAAGTCCCTTAAATTATACCCCTACAAGATGTTGACACTGCAATTGCATCACTAAAAATTTAAAGAGGAGAAATACTAGTTCTTAATTCTAACCATCTTAACCATTTTAAACCATCTTGCTCTAAAGCCATTGTTAACATGGAACTCATTGCAGTCCTGCTTCAGCCTCCCAACTGCTGGAATTCTAGGCGTGCACTGCCATGCCCAGCTGTTTGCATTTTAAGTTTTATGTGTTCAGGAAAGAACAAAAATGACTGGATATAAATCGCTTGTTTTTGAGAGGAGGACTCTCTTTAACCCAGGTTGTTCTGGAATTCAAAATCTTGTCCAGACTGACTTTAAGCTCATAGCAGTTCTTCTGTCTCAGGATGCCGAGTGCTGGGGCTCTAGATGTTCCAACAAAACCGATGGATAGTGTCAGTTAGGGTAAGATAAAAGTCAGAAGTGGTCAAGTTTGATAACATCACAGCATGTAATAGATTTTGTTTAAATGAATAAACCATTGAGTCGATAGTGTTGACTATACATTTTACTCCCTGAGATTAAGTTTTGCATTATTGTTTTCTTCATGTAGATGGCATGGCAAGGTTGTACAGATCAAAAGACAATGTCAGGAGTCCATTCTCCTTCCACATATGAGTTCTATGCATTGAGTTCATGCTACTTAGGCAGCAAGTGTATGTACTCTCTGAGTCATCTTGGCAACCCAATAACCACTTTTACATCCTTTTTTACTCTAAGTAACTTAATAGGAAATGAAGTAGGAAGGATTCGTGCTCACGGAACTCACTGTTCTGTATTTCATCTTTCAGGAGAACTAAGAGGGAAGCAGAGATCCAAGTTGAAGGAAAAAGCAAAACCCCACATAGTCTTAGGACAAGAATGTATACCTGAATGTAAAAATGCCAACTAAAAACATCTAAAGAGACCAATGCTGAGGTATACCATAATAAGAGTGACAGAGATGATGACGTCCATTGTCATGACACTTGCTAGGATGCACCATAGCATCAGTGATAGGGTCAGGCCTTGGGGCCTCCCTGAGGCAAAGAATTTTAAAACAAAGTGTAAGGCTATCTTAGTGTATATGTAATGCAGTTAATTTGTAACAAAACATTTAAGTGGCAAAGGTGTACAGGAATAAGCTTGTTTGTAATTGAAGTTAATTCAAAGGTTGCAATAACTTGAATTCTTTTATGTAAGTGCAGTGATAACTGCAAAGATGGTGACAGTACAGATGGGCAATGATTAGGGAGTCAACACAATCCACACACATGAAAGGAAGCAGCACAAAACAGAAGGCAACAGAGAGCAAAGCTGCAACTCACAAACGGCAAATTGATGTGCCCTTCCCTGCTGTGGTGACTTAACTGTGGCTGGATCAGATACCAAGAAAAATGGATAATGGTGTGTGCCTACAGCCCCAAGTTGCTTAGAAGACTGAGACAGGAGAACTCGGCAGTATTTTATGAAGCAAGAGAGGGAGAAAGAATGAGAATGAACAGTAGAGGAGGAGCAGAAAGAATAGGTTATTTAAGATAACTTGTGAAAAACAAGGAAATGTAATGATAAAGATGTTAATCACTAGAAAAGTACATCAGTTATAAATGTGTGCATACATGTGCATAATAAAGCTTCCAAATAGAAAACAAGTAATTACAGAAATGAAAGAAATACTAAAACAGTAGGACAGTGCAGTCCTCAGTTTTCATTTTCATTGAGGAAACATCAGTGAGGAGAAAGAAATTGAACAACATATATACTTGAACTTAATTTACATATATAAAGCAATCCACTTCAGAGTAGCAAAGAATATATTATTCTTAAGAAGTTGAATACTTGTCTTAGCTACATTTCTATTGCTGTAAAGAAACACCATGACCAAAAGAAAGCATTTAATTGGGAGTGTGCTTACACTTGGAAAGAGTCCGTCCATGACCGTGGCAGGGAGCATGGCACTGGAGCAACATCTGAGAGCATAAGGCAGAGAGTACTAACTGGAAATGATGTGGGCAGGGACACACCTCCAACACCATACTCATCCTTCCCAAACAGCTCCACCAACTGGAAACCAGGCATTCATGTGACCATCCTCATTCAAACCATAACAAAACTTAACCAGTTCAGATACTGTCTGTGACCACATAAGGATGAAATTAAATATAACTGATATAAACTGGTAAAAAAAAAATCTACAAATACATAAAAATGCACATCCTTGTACACCAAAACATCAAACTTAAGGTGTACAACAAAACCAGAATTCAGGGCAATTTATAGCATTGAATGTTAATGCTTAGGTAGAAATAACTTTAACTTAAAGATCTAAAGCCCAAGGAGAATATGTGGGGGGGCAATAAGGAGGATGTATAAGGGGGAATATCCATATGGGGGAGGGGGAAGGGAGGGAATGGTGGCTTATGGACAGGAAATCCGGAATGGGAATAACATTTGAAATGTAAGTAAAGAAATATATCTAATAAAAAATTAAAAAAAAAAAAGATCTAAAGCCCAATAGTAGGAAGTGCTAAAATCAGAGTAAATATAAATAAAAAGTTCATTTCGAAAAGCATTTATTTACTTGAAAGTCAAAACTGACAAACTTTCAAATATAGTATATAAAAATTATTAACAAAAAAGACAATGCAACGGAACACTTAAAGGAAGAGAAATGTATGTGTGAAACACCTGTGTAACAACAGTGAATAAAAATGTTTTCTCCGTGTTGTCCTGTGAATTCAGAAACTCACCTGCTTCCGACTCCTCAGTGCTGTGACTAGAGACGTGGCCCTCTACCACCCCAGCTGAAATACAAAAGATCTCAATAGACTTGTTATTAGTAAAGAGATTATCAAAAACCTAACAACAGAAGGCCCAGGAATCCACTCTGTGTCTATCCCTGAAAACTTTAAACGTTTAGTGAACAATTAACGTCAGTTCTCCTAAAACTGTTCTAAAATTTAGAAAAGAGAAAGCCTGAAAGATTGCTCTGTCTGAAAGGCATCTGACTCCAAGCCAGATGACCTGAATTCACTCCCTAGGAATCACATGGTAGAAGGAGAAAGCTAATTCCTACAAGTTGTCCTCAGATCCTCACATGAACACCATGACCCATGTGAGTATGTGTGTGTGCATGCATGTGTGTGCACATATACAAACTCCTTTAAGAATTAAAGCTGGGATCAAGTATAATCCCAGTACTCTAGAGGGAGAGGCTAGCCTAGTCTATGTAGCGAGTTCCAGGCTAGCCAGGACTACAGAAAGCTTGTCTATAAACAACTAAAAAGACAGAATACTTTCAAACAATGAGGCTAGATGATTCTTATATCAAAACTACGCAAAGATAGCATAGAGCCATAGACCAATATCCTTGATACAAAAAATCCTATTTATAAGAGGGAGCAGAAAGAACGTAAGGGCAAGAGAGAAGGTAGAGTGTTGTAGTATTCTGACTTTGGGGCATTGCATGGCCATTCCACTATTGAGTCTCGGCATGTGGAATTGCTTCTATCCACAATTACAAAAATCACCCCTCTGTCATACTCTGGTAGCCAAACAATTAAACTCACTGGGTGATACACACAATCGCAAATCAGTATTAACAAGCCAAATTCAACTTTACACTAAAGAATTATTCACCCTAGTGGATATACCTGAAATGCAGCAAACAAAAAACAATAACAACACACAAATGTTGCTGGGTTCAGCAGCTAAGATCATTTGCCATGCAAACATGACCACCACGTTTGAGTCCCCAGCATCTGTGTGAAAAAGCACCAGGCATGGTCAGGCTTGTGTAAACCCTGCACTGGCATGGAGATGGGCATTTACCGGCCAGCCATGCTAGCCAAAACTTAGTCTCAGGTTCAGTGAGCTCCTGTCTCGGGAGAATAAGTCAGAGAACAATAGAAGGGCTACCTGGCAACCTCTTAACCTACACACACATGCCTCTTCTCAACAAGGAAGAAAACTGTATGTGACAGTTCCACACGTAATACTGTGTTCAATGATGGCAGGCTGAGAGATTAGAGACAAGAACACTCATTTTTTGTCACTGATAGGTAATATTGAAATTTCAAAACACAGCGATAAAAAGAAAGACTTCCAAATTGGGGGGGTGGTATGTTGTCTGTTTACTCTAACATTACCACAAACAACAAAATGATAACAATAGGCCTAAGGAATCACATTAATCTTAAAGACTTGATCATTTATCAACGAAGTGAAAAGACAACCTAAGAGGTCAATCAATATTCAGAATATTTAAAGAACCTCTACCATTGAACAAAATGACTTGGACAGACATTTCTCCAAAGATTGTATAAATCTTAGTAAGCACAAGAAAGGTATTAACACCAGTAATTATCAAGGAAATGCAATAATGTTACAATGAGTTAACTGTCCTGATAACCTGTCAGAAGGACAGAAAATAATGTGAATAATCAGAGACGGTAAAATTCTGATATGCTGATGGCAAAATGATACAACCCTTATGGAAAACAGCATGACTGCTTAAAACAAACAAACAAACAAATGAAAAACCTTTCCAGGCCTGGTGGTTGTCTCAGTAACTTGTCTGTTGCTGTAACCAAACATTATGACCAAGGCAACCTACAAGAGAAAGTATTTAATTTGGGGCTCACAGTTTCAGAGGCAGAGTCCATGACCATCACTTGGGACATGCAGGCAGGCAGGCAGGCATGGTGCTGGAGCAATACCTCACATCCTCAAACAGCCAGTAGGTGGGGGTGCAGGAAGGAAAGAGCAATTTGGAATGGCATGGGGTTTTTAAAACCTCAAAGCCGGTGCCCTAGTCATTCACCACCTAATTCTTCCCAAGCAGTTCCACCAGCTGGAACTCAGACATCCAAAAATCTGAGCCTGAGGGGGCCAATCTCTAACCACCACATGGTTTCCATAGACTTGTAGCTATAGTATAAAGCAAAATGCATTTAGTCCAGCTTCAGAAGTCTCCATAGTCTTTAGGTTTTGACTGTTTTAAAGTCCAATTATAACAGCCTATAAAATAAGCAAATCACAAACTTACATCATACAGCGACTCTGTGTGTGTGTGTGTGTGTGTGTGTGTGTGTGTGTGTGTGTGTGTGTGACCTTTTCAAGTGAGGAGAAATGTCACATGTAATACTAGGCCAAGGCAAGGCTGAAATCCATCAGGGCAACCTTCATGTTTGGTAACTCCATGTCTGATGTCAAAGGGCATAGATGGCCTTCCAGCTTTGCTGACTGCAGTGCACTTCTCTCTCTTCGGTTGGTTCCGCTCACTGTGTGCCTACAGCTCTTCCTAGCAGACATCCCACATCTCTGGCCCCTCCAACATTCTAAAGTTTTCAATAAAACCCAGGGTTCACTGTATACCTTCATACAATGGCCTGTCTGAACCTCTCTATTCAAGGACTTCCCTGCCACAGACTTGACCTCAGCAGCTTGGGTTTAAGAAGTTTTTTTTTTCTTGTTTGTGTTTTCTCTTGAGCAAGTTAGTAAGTGACCTCAACTTCAGAAAGAGTACTCTTATGTATCAAAGTGGTGGGAAGCCCAGTGGCTGGAGTTCCAAGCCTACCTAGCTTTAGTGGCACAGAAGGCTACCACAGCAATTCAGCATAAGAGTGCCTGGCACAGGCTAAGGTATGGAGCTGGGAGTTTGGAAGAGGAGCTCTGCAGCCAGGATAGTCACATAAGATGTACACTGTGATGGGGACCGATCAGGAGTGAGTGGTGACACTGTAAGTTGAAATCAGGAATAAGAGATTGTGGTTGGGCTTGCTTATTATTACTTAATCATTTTTCATTTTTTACAGTCCAGTCATTATACCCCTCCTGGTCCTCTCCCCTCTACCCCCGACTGTTCCTCCTCCTACTCCTCCTCCCCCATCTCCAAGAGGATGTTCCCACTACCACCACCTCACCAGACTTGCCCACTCCCTGGGGCCTCAAGTCTCTTGAGGACTAGGTGCATCTTCTCTCACTGAGACCAGACCAGGCAGATATGGCCGGGGTCTCATATCAGCTGGTGTAGGCTGCCTGGTAGGTGGCTCTGTGTCTGAGAGATCTCAGGGGTCCAGGTTAGCTGAGACTGCTGGTCTTCCTATGGAGTTACCCTCCTCCTCAGCTTCTTCCAGCCTTCCCCTGCAGGAGCCCAGCTTCTGTCCATTGCTTGGGTGTAAGTATCTGCATCTGACTCTTTCAGCTGCTTGGTGGACTTCTAGGAGGGCAGCCATGCAAGGCTCCTGTCTGTAAGCACACCATAGCATCAGTCATAGTGTCAGGCCTTGGGGCCTTCCCTTGGGCTGGATCCTGATTTGGGCTGTCGCTGGACCTCCTTTCCTTCAGGCTCTTCTCCATTTTTGTCCCTGCAGTTCTTTCAGACAGGAACAATTCTGGGTCAGAGTTTTTGACTGTGGGATGGCAACCCCATCTCTCCACTTCATGCCTGTCTTTCTACTGGAGGTGAACTCTACAAGTTCCCTCTCCCTACTGTAGGGCACTTCATCTAAGGCCCCTTTCTTTGAGTCCTGAGCATCTCTCCTCCCAGGTCTCTGGTACATTCTAGAGCCCCCCCCCCACCTCCTACCTCCTGAGGTTGCCTATTTCCATTTTTTCTGCTGGCCCTCAGGGCTTTACTCCTGCTTTTCCCACTCCCCGATACCTGATCATGTTCTCCTTTTCCCTCCCCCTTCTCCTCTCCTACCCAAGACCCTCTCTGCTCCCCCACAACCGTGAGCTTTCTTCTCCCTCCCAAGTGGGATTGAGGCATCCTCACTGAGGCCCTTCAGCTTGTTAACCTTGAGTTTTGTGGATCATATCCTAGGTATTCTGTACTTTTTTGGCTAATATCCACATATTTGTGAGAATATACCATTCGTGTCCTTTTGGGTCTGAGTTACCTCACTCAGGATGTCATCCATTTGCCTGCAAAGCTCATGATGTCCTCATTCTCAATAGCTCAATACTATTCTGTTGTGTAAATGGACCACATTTTCTGTATCCATTCTTCCATTGTGGGACATCTGGGCTCTTTCTAGCTTCTGGCTATCACAAATAAGGCTTGCTTAATTTCAAACATTTAGATGTGTTGACCAGATGTCTGGGGATGAGAGGAAGGAAAGGGCAGAGATAACAATTCACCTGAGTTCAAAGGTCATGGTGTGATCTGGATACAGGAAGATAGTGCTCACCACGTTACAGAGTCTGCTTAGATCCACATAACTCAAACATCAGATCAGTGCAGATGACAGAACTCTAATCAAGCTGCTACTGACCAATCAGGCTGCAGAACACTTGAGAGCTGAACTGCAACCCTGAAGGGAACTTGAAGAGCACATTTAAAGGGTGAAACCATAAAGTGAGAGGGAACAGGAGAGTTGTAGCGTTGTCTAATCACATTGTGACATAAGGGGTTGAGAAAGGGAGTTTGCACCAATCATGGTAGGAGTTCCTGGGCCTGGGAACATAAACTTAGTTTGACCCTGCCAGCAAGACAGAGAAGTTGTCCTTGAGATACTTGGACTCAAGACAACTGTATCCTTGCAACTGAAGCTGTTCAGCTATTGTAAAATCTCCAGCTTCCCTAGGGGTCTGGGACTTTGAACTGAGTTTACCCCTGTGATTAAATGGAGTCTGAAAACAAAATGGCAGTACTTAGAACACGTTTCTTTCGCTTGTTCCCAACAACCATGCATTTTCTGGACTCAGAACTTCCCCATTTCTTCATACTTAAAGTTTATGCTAGGGAGTGGTGGCTCACACCTTTAATCCCAGTGCTCAAAGGCAGAGGCAGGCAGGTCTCTGTGAGATCTCACAGTACGGACTGTAGGACAAGTTCCAGTCAGCCAGGCAGGACTGTTAAACAGAGAAGCTCTGTCTCAAAAAACCAAAAACAAACAAAACAATAAATTTATACCGGCCAAACTTAATACCCAAATATAATCCGAGCCTTTGAGAGATTGAGGCAGGAAGATTCAAGGCCAGTCTGGGCTACATACTGAGACTGCCTCAGAAAGAAATAGCCAAACGTTCTTACTGCTATTCATATACTGTTCAGTCTCAGAGAGGAATTGGAAACTGTGTCTACTTGGATACACTGGATATATATCAAGTTCTCAGTGCTCTCTGAAGGACTCTTTGCTCCCCTACGATGGACTTTTACACTTAACCTCTCTAGACGAGGGGACAGGGAGGGCCAGAGAGATGGAGGATGAGAGAAGAGAGGAGAGGTCATAGCAGACACATATGAGGTTCTATAGTTCAGTCCACTGTAAGGATGGTTAGAATGTAGAAGGAGAGTGACGATCAAGAGAGGGGCAGGACAAAGACCTGTAGGCTTTCACAGAGAGCCCCATGCTCACTTGCTTTCAAAACAGGATTAGTTACATGCTTGCTAAAGCACTGTTTCCACATTCAATACTATCTGTGAATGAATTGAGCAAGTTATGCCTGTGCTCTTCAGCCAGCAGCACACATCATAGGCAACAGCCGTGTCTCACAACTGTCATCAGCAAATCAGAAGTGAATCCTAATCTGGCTGCATGGCCCATGGGTTATACAGGAGCTGTTCTTGGCTTCAGAAACGGTAGTTAAGATGTCCCCTGACTGGCAGACTCAGGGTGGTGCTTCTTTAATTGCTTGAGGTATTTTGAGCACCATATGCTAAAGCACTAGGTATTGCTGTTGCCAAGAGTCAGGCTTGCCTGATGGCTGCCAGGAATCCCATCTGCTCCCCATCCTCAGTTTCCTCACATCTCAGTACCATGGTCATTACTTTTGGGAACAAAGACAAAAAGATCTCTGCTTTCAATATGCTTTTTAAATGTATTTTAAAAATGAGTTTCATTTGTGTGTTTCATGTATTGCTTGTTGATCATAGAACTTGTTCTTGTTGCACATAGAACCTCACCCCTGAATATTTTTGACACCCCTGGTACTGTGCTGACAGATGTGTGTAGCTATACACAGTCTTCTCCTTTACCCTCACTATTTGTACTATGTTTGGATGTGTTGCTAACAAGCTAAGAATCTCGTTTACAAAGCATTTGTTTGTATTATAAATACATTGGCAGGAGCCAAGGAGATAGCTCAGTTGATGGATTTGCCTTGCAAAAACAAGGACCTGAGTTTGATCCCCAGAAACTATGTTGTAGGGGGTGGGAAGGGAGGGCAGATAGTGTACGCTTGTAATCCCAGTCCTGGGAAAAACAAAAACAAATCAAACAACAAATCAAACAGGGAGACCCCAGGGACTCACTGGCCAGCTAGCCTGGCCTAGATGTGAAACTACAGGCTGTGAGAGACCCTGTCTCAAAAGCAAATGCCAAAAGATGGACTCTGCCTAAGGAATGATGCCTGAATCGTCCTGAACGCCACACTCACATGTGCACATGCACAAACACACCAGGAAAAGCCAGTTTCTGAGGAATCTCTTGAAAGAGGGACGGTTTCACTGAGTTAGTACACTAGGAAAACTAATTTATGATTCGACATCAATAATGACCAGACAGCTTTTTATTTTGCTCAGTAATAAAACTAATAAAAATTTCCTACATTCAGGAAAACCATAAAGAAGCTTTGTAAAGTAATTATATATTTAAAACTAAACAAATTTTAAATTTAGTGTTGTCAAGATTGTTTTAAGCTCTACTAAGTATAAAAAAGATAAGGTGAGATGTATGCTAGAATTTTGGCTTTTTTTCTTTCTAAATGTTGTGGTTCTGGGGATTGAAGCCAGGGCCTGGGTATGGTCAATAAGCAGTCTACCTTCAAGCTATGTAAACTAGTCCAGAATATTGACTTTTGAATTGGTTATAACCAGAAAAGAAGAATAAACCAGATTTCTGTTGTCTCCTGGTTGTCAGTCTATGATAGATAATACTATATTTAAAGGCTCCCAAACTGGTGACCTCACAACTAGATAGTGACATGAAAATACTTAAGCCAGACATCTGGTCTACTGCATGAAAATTCTAAATGAAAATTAGGGAAGTAAAAAGGCAATATAGAACGATGAAAAAAATCAATGTGAGAAAGGTCAAGTCTGGAAACAGCATTCTGTTTATTTTTTTGTGTGTTAGGCTGTGTTTGTGTTAGCAGTGGGTGTGAGGATGACAGATACAGAATACCTGTGGAGGCCAAAGGAAACCTTGGGTGTCGGCCCTTGCCTTCTACCTTGGGAAGACTCCCCTTTGCTGTTTGGATGCTGCACGCACGGGACTAGCATCCCATGACTCACTTGATTCTGTCTCCCATTTCACCAGAGGAGCTCTGGAGTTGGAGATTCCGAATCCAGCCTTTTGTGGCCTCTAGAGATCCAAGCCTAGGACCTTGTGCTAACATAACAAGCGCTTTATACACAGAGGAATTTCAGCAGTCAGAAAACTGCGTGTTATACAAGCACGGGTACACTGTGGTTCATTCTCGCATTTCCTCTCTCCCTACCCCAGTGCACAGGGTCTTCTCATCTACTCCAGACTAGCCTCAAAGTCATGGTCCTCCTGCTTTAGTCCTCGGAGTGCTGGGATTACAGGTGTGCACCATTACTCAGGCTCCAAAAGTTCTCTAATGCCACGCTTTCTAAATCATAAGAAAGAGTAAGCTTAAGTCAGCCATTCTCTACAATGATAGCAGATATTTGCCTACCAGCAGCTACTGGGGATGTTTATTTTTTAAGACACACATTGCACAGCATGCATAAGAACAGAGAACTGTCTCTCTTTCCAGCCTTCTACCATATGGGTTATGTTGAGCTTAGATTGTTGAGCAAGACGGCAGGGGACTTTACCCATGAGCTATCTTGCTGGCCCAGCAGAAAGGTTTAGATAGAGACATTGTACATAGCCCAAAACCAAGTATGACATTTAAAACGCTCGAAGTGTCCTATAAGCACACCTCTCAATTCACTACACCTGAAAGTCATTTCATACTAAATAGTTTCTTTTGATTTTTGCCAGTCTTATCCTTCTCCTTTGTTGCAGACTAATCCATATATCTATTCCAGAATTTACCACGATCATCTCAAATGTTTTCACAAACACCCTCTGTGATGTGTAAGGTGACCTTCAGTCTCTTACAGTCTAATTGGAAGCCTGAGGGGGCTTCGCCATATGTTACTGCAAAGTTGTTTCTCCCTTGATTTTCACGAGATCCAGGGTCTACCGATCTGATAGTTAAGAGTAAAATGCTGTGGGGGAAATTTCTAAACAGAAAAAGGTAATTTAGTTTGATTTAATCATGTTTCCACAGGAATCTATAACATAGCCAAACACTAAACTCCGGGTTGAACTTAACAGCTCAAGTTAACAGCTTGCATGTTGGGGTAAAATGTAGCACTCTTCTGTGTCTCGGTAGTGGGTCAGCATGTGTGCAAAACAGCATGACCTTCACAGGCGTGGCGGGGACACAGAGTCGACTCTCATTTCACTTAACATCAATAATAGGAGAGTGAGACCAATTCCTGGAGAATAAATGTGAAGACATTTTCTGGGGTTTTCTTACCTTTCAGTGCGGTAGGTGATTTTCATATGTAACAAACTTTCCTTTAACAAATATTTTCCAACAGATGTACTGAAATGGGTTGTCATTATCATAAAAGGGGAAATTGCTAAGTGGTGAGCTTGAGATCAGATAGTTAACTTACTCGCTCTTATGTCTTGAAAGGGTTAATTCTAAACTGGAGTGTGTCTTTGAGAATAGTTTAGCTCCTTAAGGACAGTGTTTCTGGGGCTCAGGAGTTGAGAGGGCTTGCTGCTCCTGCCCAGGACCAAGGTTCAGTTGCTAACACCTACACAGTGGCCCACAACTGCTTGTAACTCCACTTTTATGTATGTAAATGATACCTTGGTTTCCTCAGACTCCTGTGTATAAGTTGCACTCATTTATACATGTATGAATTAACAAGAACTTTTGAAGGATGTTGCTATCTAGCCTGCCACCTTCTGGTAGGAGTTACAGAAATTATGGGCAGATTCTTTGTCCATGCTGTAGAATATCATAACTGATGGCTGCACTGACAGCCACATGCGTGACAGCTGAACATTGAACATGTGGCTAGTGTGAGAAACTGCATTTTAAAATTACATTTGATATGAATTAATTTGAGTTTAAATAGTCACACATGATTAGTGGTACCTGTTTTGAATGGTACAGTTCTCCTAAATGCTTAACCTGACTGGAAAAATACTATATGGTGATTTGAATGAGAATAGCTCTCAAGGCGCATATATTTGAATGTTTGGTCCCGGTTGGTGGAACTATTTGAGAAGGATTTGGAGGTGTGGCTTTATTGGAGGAGAAGGTGTTGCGGGAGGTGGGCTTTGAGGTTTCAAAATCCCATTCTGTTCCCAGTTAGTTCTCTCTTCCGGCCTGGTGGTTATTGTCTCAAGATGTGAGCTCACAGCCACTGCTCTGGTGCCCTGTCTGCCTGCCTTCTGCTGTGCTCCCCACCATGATGGCCGTGGACTCACCCTCTGAAACTATTAAGCAAATCTCAGTGAAATGCTTTCTTCTATAAGTCACCTTGCTTATGTCATCTCTTCGCAGCAATAGAAAAGTAACTAAAACATGCTGTGTCTCTTTTTGAAACAGGGTTTAAGGGTGTAACTTGGTTCTTTATATTTAAATTGGCTTGTGGCCAAGTCAACCATCCAGCCTACAAATATTTATCAGTAAGTATGTGGCATGCACTGTGGTAGAAACTAGAGATACAGGAAGTGAACAAGTCTGTTTCCCAAGCAACTTACATTCTAGTTAGTGAGGAAAGGCTCGTAAGTAAATGCAATAGAGATGGCCAGAAGGAAAAAGGTCATGAGGAGTCTGTGACTGACCCAAGGGTGCCAGGGCTCAGAACCAATAAATAGGCATTGCTAGACAAATAATGGATCGAATCATGCACTCCTCCTAATTTACATATCAGACTCCTGGTCTCCATTGTGTCACAGGAGGACCTTATTTGGAAATAAAGTCATTGGACATGTAATTGGTTGAGGTTCATAAAAGGGAGAAATCTAGAAATATGCACAAAAACATACACATACGGGCATAAATGCATATAGGTACACATTCACGCACACACGAGTCAGGAAACTACCAGAAGTGAGGTTGTGAGCCCTGGAACAGTTCCTTCTTTGGTGCCTTCATAGGCAACATGATCTGACTGGCACTTTGCTCTTAGATTCTGTGCTCTAGAACTGTGAGAGAGACAGCAAAACTCTGCTGTTTACGCTGGTTGGCTCATAGAGCTTTATTACAGACCTACACAACCTGGGCAACCTGATATAGCAACCCAGACCAGTGCTAGAAAAGGAAGACAAAAATGCAACAAGACGCTCACTGAAGTTCGACTTTATAATTGGCTACCTTGGGAAACCACGCGAGCCTTAGCCCGACTATGAAAAATTACAAATGGTTTTCTAGCCTTAAAAATTAAAAGCTGAGTGGGCTGGAGAGATGGCTCAGTGGTTAAGAGCACTGACTGCTCTTCCAGAGTTCAATTCCCAGCTCACAACCATCTGTAATGGGATCTGATGCCCTCTTCCGGCCGGCAGATGTAAATGCACTTAGAGCACTCATACATAAAATAAATATTTTTTTAAAATTAAAAATAAAAAGCTGAAGCTATATTTTAAAGTCAGACTGAAGCACTTCTGCTTAAAGGTGTATGCGCATGCAGCAGCATACACAGACATAATTAATGATAAACAATTATTTGGAGGCTGATAGATGAATTGGGTATAGGCCAACTTAAACACAGAGGAAAATCTTCTGCTTTAAAATGTCCTATTTAAATAAAAATAAATGCCTAGTGGCCATCCCAAATCAATTAGATAAAACCTCTTATTTACTAAACTTGTCTCCCTAGAATGAAATATTTAAGGCGGTAATAACTCTCCCAACTCCACGCACAGTCATAGGAGAAATAGGTGCATTATTCTCATGCGTAAGCTTTGGGAGGAGAGAGTCCCTGAGCAGAGGCTGCGATGGGAGTCACACTTGGAACAGTGTTCTCAAGGTGGGATGGCAGCCCACGTGCCAACCTCATCCTCCAGTTGTATCCTTGGTGGAAAGGATTAGGGCTGAAACAACTAAGTCAGAGTATAAGAAGCACCAATAACATGGTAATTCCCGAAAGCCGTATTCTTACTGAAAAAGACTCGCCAGCCCCAGGTAGCCTTCTATATAGAAAGGAGGAATGTTAAACTTTTCCTTTGTTCCGGGTGCTTACTGACTCCTAGGAACGGGTTACGAGCAATGAGCCTTGGATGGCACCAGTTCTCACAGTGTCTCAGGTTCTCCAAGGAACACAGCGAGAGCGTTGATAAACACTTACCGAAGGGGCGTTTATTAGATTGGCGTACAGGATCCGTTCTGGGTGCTTGTGGGCTCTAACAGTGGCCCTTCACCCTGAGTACCTGGTGGCTGCTCATCATCAGGGCCGCCTCAGCAAACCGGGTCTGGTGCTGAAGACCTCGGTGACTCCTGAGGAGTCACTGGTCCTCAGAGCATTTAGAAGGTGGACAGTACCAGCAGTAGAGACCCCCGCTGACCCAAGAGCAACAGGGAAGGTAAACTTGACGGCGAGATGCAAAGGTGAGAAGAGCAGGAAAACAAAACAAAAGCAAAACTTAAACATTTTCCCATTGAACGTCACAATATCTAGCCTGCTGGAAAGTGCCACCTACATTCAGGACGAGTCTTCCCCTGCATCAAAGGAATCAAAATATCCCTCGCAGCTATGTCCCGGGTTTATTTAGTCTAGATAGTCCTTCCCAGGTATGACCAAAGATTTGTCTAATGGATCTTGTCTAATAGATCCTATCACATTGACAATATTACCCATCATGCTTATGTAGCAGACATCACTGGACAATAAATATGACTGATTATGGCACACTGGAGTAGCTAGCAGCCTGACAAGCCTGGAGCACAGCATGCCCTGCAGATAAAGGATGTTCAGTACCATGTTAGGTAGGGAACTGTCAAGGGCAAAAAGCAGCGGGCTTCACGTGAAGACCGGGAAATGATAATAGATTTCTCTGGAGGCACTTTGAATGTCAATAACTTCGGATATCTAGAGGAGGTGACTGAGGGTGACTAGGTATTCAAATCTGGCTTAGGGTACAGGTCTGGGTTGAAAGCACTGATTGTTGGGTATTTATATAAATGCCAAAATTAAAGACAAATTGGATCAGGTAGAAAGGAAAACAAAAAATGGGCCAACTCAAGGACAGAGATAGAAAGGGAAAAGGAGAAGAGGAAAGGGGAGGGGAAGAGGAGTGAGAGTGGTAAGAAGTCTCTGAGGACAGAAAACGAGGAAAAGACAGACACAGTTGCCAGTCCTGCAGAATGAGCATGTCTGACGCTATCTGAAAAGAGCAGTGGACAGGGGTGGGGGCATTCTTCTGTGGCACAGTGGGTGCTGAAATCCAACGTAAAGGAAGAGGGGAAAGTGGGGCCCAAATACTGTAAATACTGGGGACTATGCAGAAATTGAAAATGGCCTATTATGAACACTAGGGATATCTATGCAAAACATCAAATGTGATAAATGTCTATCCAAGACCCATCCCTCTGCCCCCACCCCACATGAAATAGCAATTAACAACTTCCAGAAATAAAGCAGGAACCATGAATGGGAGAGAAAATGAGGCTCATAGTCCATTTGACTAAGTGCTTGTCTCAAAGGCTGAGACTTCAGGGACTAAGGTATGGCTCCAAGATCCACATTTAGGACATCAACAGCTCTAAGGGAGGAAAAGTAATAAATTCACAGATAACTCACAGTGAAACTTCAAAACAACTGAAGCTAAAGATTAAAGTCTTAAAATTAGCATTTTAAAAGCTACCCTCAAAGCCTTTTAAAAAGCCAATGAACCCCATAGCAAGACTGACACAAAAACAAACAAAAATAAAACTGGACAGAGCCACCAGAAACAGACTGTCACTATACACAGCACAACAGGCAAGTCTCAAAGACATTAACCAACACCAAGTAGCGTCAACATGCTCTGTGTTACTTGGTTTCCTTTCTATGACCGCTTAGAGAAGATGGACCTCCAGAGACAGGAGACAGATGAGAGACAGGAGTGGGGTTTACTGCAGATGGGTGCATGACAGAAGGCTTTGGGTGAAGGGGACACTTTACATGTTGGTTAGGATGAAACTTTCCATTTGTCAAGACTCTTTGATGTCTGTTCTTAAAAGACAAAAGCATTATATAAAAACTACTGACCAATATCACTATTAATATAGATGCAAAAAAAACTCTAGCAAAAAATACTAGTGAAGTGCATCTAGAAACATGGTAAAAGGATACTAACCATGAACCACCCCTGCATTCTTAGAGTACTATTACGATTGATCTCGAAAAATCATTTGACAAAACCCAACACTATTTTACGGTTTCTGTGCTTCATCTTTCCATTGCTCTGTAGGTGTGGAATCACCATCTGGTACTGTATGTAACAAGTTCTGGCCGGCTGCTGCAATCAGGTCCTTAACTCCAGTTGTGAGATTGACTCCCTTGGGATTCAACTTCCTGCTTCATCTGGTCAGTGAAAACCGTTTTCCCACTCGGACAGGATTCTGACTGCGAAGAACTCAGTTACAGTTTACAGTTTCACTCCATTGACTCCTCAGCCTCGCACACAACACCGAGTGTTTGGACCTGCGGCTCTGAGCTCCATTGCCATGGTAACACCACACCATCAGATTACCTCATTATGATTTAAATGAACGAAGGTCTGTATGACTAATTGATCTCACCCATCCCTGTCCTGGCCATACATGCCAGCAACCCTGTATTTATTTCAGGAACAAAGAAGCTTCTGGTTCTTGCATTGAGTCTGACTGTTGGCTCACGGTCTTTGAACACTGGTGACCTTACAGAAGATAATCTTCTGCATGGGAAGAACTCTAGGAAGATGTTCCAATCTGGGGAGAGACCCATGGAGAAATTGAACCACATAACAATAGGTTAAAATCACAGCCAGTACCAGCCCTTCCTTAACGTAAGTTGATGATAATCGGAAGATACATGCCAGTATTTAAAAAAAAAAAAAAGAGTAAAGTAACCAACAAAAGGGGAACCGGATGTCATTAAAAACTCTTAAGTTATGTCTTCAAAGATATTTAAAGCCTGTGTCCATAAACAGCAGAGGAGTGGAACGCTGCTTGCTTGGTGAGGACTCAGGCTTGATCCATGCGAACCTTGGCCTTTGCTTGCTGTAAGCGAGCTGTTGCTTTTAGCCGTCTGTACCTCTATTTTATATTCAGTATATGTTTATGAGATAGTAAGGTATTACTTTCCATGCTTTGGATATGGGTGAAAGGTGTGCCCCAAAAGGTCAAGTTCTAGAAGCTTGGTCCCCACTGTGGTAATGCGGAGGTGGTAGAAGTCCTAATTAAGACTAATTAATCAGATCATGCACTTCTCCAAAGGAACTAATGCTAGTCTTAGGACGTGGATGAAGTCACACGAGAATGGGTTGGTATAAGGTAAGTTGCCTGACTCAGATTTCTCTCTTGGTTTCTGTCGTATCATTTGATCCATGCTCCAGCTTTGATGTTGCCAGCTCAGGCCTTCATCAGAGCTGAGCTGGCACCATGTTCTTGACCTTCCAAAATCAGGAGCTAAGTAAGTAAATCTCTTTTCTCTATAAAGTATACCATGTCAGTATGTAAGTTACAGCAACATGAAACAAAGACATCACTGAGGTTGCTTTCAAGAGAGAGGAATTCAGCATGCAACACTGGTGCTCATAAAATCAATGTGAAAGCATTGGAGAGATGGCTTAATGGTTAAGAGCACTGACTCGTTCTCCAAAGGACCCAGGTTCAAGTCCCAGCACCCACGTGACAGCTTGTGACTATCTGTAATTCCTGTCTCAGGGAATCTGACCCCCTCTTCTGGCTTCTGCGAGTTCCAAGTATGCATCTAGTACACAGACATACATGCAAGCAAAAGAGCCCTACGTGGAAAATAAAACATTAAAAAACACTCAAAAATCAGTATAAGAGCAGATAGTATCATGTACCAAGGTACATTTATTGGCATGGCTCTCAAAACACTACTTTTAAAAACTAGCCTATTTGAAGAAATCTTACTTCTGTCCTAATTGGTTGTGAGCTCTTAGATTTAGAAATTGCTGGTATAGGTTTTGGTTCTGGAAATATGTTGCCTTATCTGTGAGTCAGTATGGGATCTGCCATGAGCACTGCTACAAACCAGTTATTTGCATACGCATATGCTTCTATACACATGCAGTCATATATGTGCTTATGTGTATGTATATGTATGCTGCAGTTATAACTAGGGGTCAGAATCTGCTGCAGAATATTTGGGAGTCAACTTGCATCTGTCACATTGACGCTAATAACAATGGGTGCCCCATTTCCTAGCAATCTGGAAGCCTAGTGCTTAAGACGGTTCTGCATACGCAAACAGTGCCTCGGCTCTGCAGTGCTGCTAAGAGCAGCAATGGAAAGGTACAGAAACGGGCGTCATCACCACCACCTTCCACATCTCACAGGGTTCCTTCTCCCGGTCCTCTTCTCTCTCTCTCTTCTGTTTTTTCAGTATTGGGATTTGAAGCACAGGCCTGTTACATACCAGCCGACTATTCTACCACTGATCTATATCCCTAGCTATAACGATCTTTAATTAGTCACATGACTCAGGAACTCTGCTGCTAGGAACTTAGCCAAATAAAAACATGTGCGCATATGACATCCTGACATCAGTGTGCTTAAATATTGAGACTGGAAATTATACAGTACAACCAAAGTTTTAGTTTTTAACAAGTTGCTGACTTGTCATTAGTGGTGTGTGTATGTATGTGTGTGTGTGTGTGTGTGTGTGTGTGCACGAGTGTGTCGTGTGGGAGATGTTGGGGGAGGGGCACATGTGTGCCGTGGTGCATGTGTGGAAGTAAGAGAGCAGCTTTATAAGATCACTTTGTCCTTCCACCTTTGTGTGGCTCCAGAGGTCAGACTCAGGCTGTCAGTACGGAAGAGCACGTGTCTTTGCCCATGGCCATCTCCCTGCCCCTCTGTATATGTGTGTAAGAGTGGGACCTCATTTACGTGAATATTTAAAATGGTGACATATAAAAATGATGATCACTGGAGGCTGAAGGGATGGCTCGATGGCTAAGAGCAAGTGCTGCTGCTCTTGCAGAGAAATGGAATTTATTTCCTGGCACCCATGGTAGGCTGTTCAACAGCCGCCTATAACTTCAGTTCTAGGGGACCCAACATCCTCTGCTGGTTTCCACATGTGTCTGCATCCAAGTGCACACAGACATATACACAAATAAGTAATGAAATAAATCTTAAAAAAAAAAAAAAAAGACCTCCTGGGGGCTGGAGAGATGGCTCAGTGGTTAAGAGCACTGGATGCTCTTCCAGAGGTCCTGAGTTCAAATCCCGTGGTGGCTCACAGCCACCTGTAATGGGATCCGATGTCCACTTCTGGTGTATCATAAAAAAATTAAAATTAAAAAAAAAGGAAAGTAAAACAACCCTCCTTCGAGGAGGAGTTACTATATAATGGATACGAGGTAGCCTTGGGCACTGACTATTTTGCATCTGTTGTTCTAGAAGGGTGTTACAAGAAAGTCACTCAAAATATAGCTAGCTAAAGATCAGGTACATAGGACTTTGTTTTTAAAAAAAATAATAGAAAAAGAAAAGCATGTTAGAACCCAAGAAAAGTAAAGAAAATCCAAATTAGAAAAGCCACAAGCCAGGCATGTTGGTACATGCTTTTAATCCCAGCGCTCAGGAGGCAGAGGCAGGCAGAGAGAGAGTTCCTGGGGAGCCGGGGCTATAAAGAGAAACCATGTCTCAAAAAAACAAAAGGGATGGGGGGAGTCTGGGGGGGGGAGGGAGGAAAAGACAACCACAAAGCAGGAAAAAAGTACGTTTGAAAAATGAATGAGATTGCTGACAGTCTTTGTGAAACTGGAGCAAAGAAAGAAGGAATAATTAGAAGTGAAGGACGAGACGCCATTACAGTTCTTTCAAACAGAAAAATCATACAAATCTGAGCTTGGTCACGGTAATCCCGGAAATCCTTGCAAGTTTGAGGCCCACTGGGTTAACACGGATATACTATCTCCAAAGCCCAAGAAAGGAAAATGAGCTGGGCATGGCGGCGCACGCCTTTAGTCCTAGCACGCAGGAGACAGAAAGAAGCATCTCTCTGTGAGATCGAGGCCAGCCTGGTCCTCAGAGAGAGTTTCCGAATAGCCAGCCAAGGATATGCAGGGAAACTGTCTCAAAAGAAAAAGAATTGCTCGTCCTTTTTGTACCTTTGCCCTCTTGACTACTGCACCTGCCTCCCCGCCGCCCCTCACATGGCCCAGCTTAGTCTGGTCTTGTCCACTTGGACTCTCCCAGATGTCCTGCCTCTCTGTCTGTGCTCGCCCACATACCTACAATAAACTTTCCCCGCCACTATAAAAAAGGAAAAGAAAAAGAAAGAAAAGAAAGAAAGGAAAGGGAAAGCGTACTCAAATACGCATGTTTAGGTCTTCTGCTTTCTTCCGTTGGTCCTCGTGTCTGCTTTTGTGCCCGTAAGACGCTGGCTTTATTCCTGTAGTTCTTTAGTAGAGCTTGGCACTGGAACAGCAATACTACCAGTATCGCTCTTTTTGCTTGATGGCTTTGGCTATCTTTGCTCTTTTCAGGTTTCCTATGAATTTTAGACGCTCCCCTTAAGGTGGCATTGAATCTCTAAACTGTTTTAGGTAAAACAGTCATTTTTCACAGCATGTATTCTACCAAACCATGAACACAAATATATTTGTGTTTTCTTGTGTCTCTCTCAATTTCTTTCTTCAGAGATTGGAAGTTTTCATTACAGATGTCTTTCATTTCCCTGCCAGTTTATTCCGAGACATTTTACTGTCTTAGATGCTATTGTAGATGGCAGCCCGCCCACGATCTCTTTCCTAGCGTGTTTGCTGGCAGTGCATAGAAAGGCTACTGATTTTTATAAGTTTATTTTGTGCACTGCCACTTTCGTAAAATCGTTGATTTTTTTTTGTTTCAAGTTTTCTGATGGGCTCTTTGGCATCGCATATGTATGATAGCATATCATCTGCAAATAGCATGGTTTGACTTTTTTCCTATTTGTGTCCTTTACTTTCCTTCTCTTCCTTATTGCTCTAGCTGGTGCCTCCAGCACTTTAGAAGAGAAGGGGGGAGGGGTGCAGCCCTGGCTGATTCCCAATTTTAGTGGAATTGCTTTGGGTTTGTGTGTGTGTGTGTGTGTGTGTGTGTGTGAGAGAGAGAGAGAGAGAGAGAGAGAGAGAGAGAGAGAGAGAGAGAGAGAGAGAGCTCTGCCCATATGCTGAGGTATGTTCCTCCAGTTCTCTATATTATGTTTTATCTTCTGATATTTGACAAAAGAGAAAAATGCACAAGAGGAAAAAATGCATCTTCAATAAATGGTGCTGTGAAAACTACACGTCCATATACACAAGAACGAGACCATATCTGTGTGTATCACCTTGAACAAAAGTTAGCTCCAAGTGGATCAAAGACCTCAATTTGAAACATAAAATGCTAAAAGTGCTACCAGAAAACATAGGCACTAACCCTACGAGATACAGTTATGAGAAAGGACTTTCCGGGTTTTTTTTAGATTTATTTATTTATGTATATAAGTCACCACACAGTTGCTGGGAACTGAACTCAGGACTCTGGAAGAGCAGGCAGTGCTCTTAACAACTAAGCCACCTCTCCAGCACGTAAGAAAAGGCTTTCTGTGGCTAAGATCAAAAACTCAGGTGACAGCAAATGCTGGCAAGGATGTGGAGAAAGAGGAACACTCCTCTATTGTTGGTGGGATTGCAGACTGGTACAACCATTCTGGAAATCAGTCTGGAGGTTCCTCAGAAAATTGGACATTGAACTACCTGAAGACCCAGCTATACCTCTGTTGAGCATATACCCAAAAGATGTCCCAACATATAACAAAGACACATGCTCCACAATGTTCATAGAAGCCTTATTTATAATAGCCAGAAGCTGGAAAGAACCCAGATGCCCTTCAACAGAGGAATGGATACAGAAAATGTGGTACATCTACACAATGGAATATTACTCAGCTCTCAAAACAATGACTTTATGAAATTCATAGGCAAATGGAGGAACTGGAAAATATCATCCTGAGTGAGGTAAACCCAATCACAGAAAAACACACATGGTATGCACTCATTGATAAATGGCCAATAGCCCAAATGCTTGAATTGCCCTAGATGCACAGAACACATGAAACTCAAGACGGATGATCAAAATGTGAATGCTTCACTCCTTCTTTAAAAGGGGAACAAGAATACCCTTGGCAGGGAATCGGGAGGCAAAGATTAAAACAGAGGCAGAAGGAACACCCATTCAGAGCCTGCCCCACATGTGGCCCATACATATACAGCCACCAAACTAGATAAGTTGGATGAAGCAAGGAAGTGCAGGCCAACAGGAATCGGATGTAGATCTCTCCTGAGAGACACAGCCAGAATACAGCAAATACATAGGCGAATGCCAGCATTAAACCACTGAACTGAGAATGGGACCTCCGTTGAAGGAATCTTAGAAAGGACTGGAAGAGCTTGAAGGGGCTCGAGACCCCATATGAACAACAATGCCAAGCAACCAGAGCTTCCAGGGACTAAGCCAGTACCCAAAGACTATACATGGACTGACCCTGGGCTCCAACCTCATAGGTAGCAGTGAATATCCTAGAAAGAGCACCAGTGGAAGGGGAAGCCCTTGGTCCTGCTAAGACTGAACCCCCAGTGAACGTGATTGTTGGTAGGAGGGTGGTAATGGGGGTAGGATGGGGAGGGGAACACCCATATAGAAGGGGACGGGGAGGGGTTAGGGGGATGTTGGCCCAGAAACCAGGAAAGGGAATAACAATTGAAATGTAAATAAGAAATACCCAAGTTAATAAAGAAAAAAAAAAAAAAAAAAGAGTAAAACTCAAAAAACCAAAAAAAAAAAAAAAAAAAATAAAAAAGAACAAAAAAAAAAAAAAAAATTTTAAAAAAAAATAAAAAAAAAAAAAAAAACAAAAAAAAAAAAAAAGAAAAAAAAAGAAAGAAAAGAAAAAAGGCTTTTCTGAATAGGACCAATTACCCAAGAATTAAGGCAAAGGCAGCTGACAAATGGGACTTCTTAAAACTAAGAGGCTTTTGTACATTTAAGGAAACAATCAATCTAATGGGTAAGAAACCCAAGAAGGAAGAAAATCTTTGCCAGCTATACATCTGGCAGAGGATTAAAATCCAGAATATACAAAGAACTAAAAATAAAGAAAGAAAGAAAAAAATAAAGAAGTCAAGGAAACAAATGACCCAATTAAAAATAGACTAGAGATCTAAACAGAGCTCTCAATAGAAGAAATAAGAATGGCTAAGAAATAGCTCAAAAAGTGTTCATCCTTAGTAAATTGGGGAAATGCAAACTAAAGCCTTGAGATCTCATCTTAACCTAGTCAGGATGGCTACGACTAACAAAACAGCTGACAACAAATGTTGTGAGGATTCTAGGGAAAGGGGACCCATCATTCACTGTTGGGGAGAGAGTAAGTGTGGTGCGGCCCTTCTGGAAATGAGTATGGAGAATTCTCAAAAACCTAAAAATCAATCTGCCTTATGGCCCAACTCCGTACTCCTTGGCATCTGCCTGAAGCACCCCACGTCCCACTCCACAGACACTCGCTCAGTGGTGTTTATTGCTGCTCTATTCACAAGAGCCAGGGAGTGGAAGCAACCTAAATGCCCTCCAGCAGATGAATGAGTACTGAGAACATGGCGCATACGTGCTGGGGTACCATTCAGCTGCAGCGAAAACGTGAAATCACGAAGTTTGCTAGCACACGGTTGAACCCAGAGAAGACTATAGTGAGGGATGTAACCCAATGTCACATGTTTTCTGTCACCTGTGATTCCTAGCTCCAAATCTTCAGGCGTGAGTATAGAACTTGGAGTAACCGCAGAAGCCAGGAAATGTAAAGGGAGCATGGGGATGGCCATGGGAAGGGAATTACAGGTGATCTGAAGCAAGAAATGGAAAGATGGGGAAGGCGTTCCAACTCCAGGACAGCCAGGGCTGAGAGAGACCATCTCAAAAATATTTTAATTTAAAAAATATATAAGCGTATTCAAATTCTTGAAACATGAACATACATGCACAAATGCATGCATTTCTGTCTTAGATATTTTTTATTGCTGTTATAAAATATTAAGGAAACCTAAAAAAGGAAAGCATTTAATTTAACACAGAGTGTTAGCACAAATGGTGAGAAGAGCAGACAGGCATGGCGCTAGAACAGTAGCTGAGAGTCCTCATCTTTATACACAAGCATGAGAGAGAGAGAGAGGGAGAGAGGGCGAAAGGGAGAGAGGGAGGGAGGGAGAGAGGGGGAGAGAGGGGGGGGAGAACACTAATTGAGAATGGTATGGGCTTTTGAAACCTCAAAGTCCACCCACAATGACAAATCTCCAACAAGACCACACCTCCTAATCCTTCCTAAACGGTTCCGCTAACTAGGGTCTAAGCCTATGGGGCCATTTTCATTCAATCTACCATAATACCAACACACTGCTCTGTCACTTTCCATGTTATTCCTTTAAGATAAGAGTTCTTCCTGAACCTGGAGCTGGAATGGCAGCCAACGAGACCACCTTATCTCCAAACCTGCATAACCCTGTGGCTATAAAGATGCACATGACCATGCCTAGCTTTGTTAAGACATGGGTTCTGCTGATTTAAAATCAGGACCTCATGTTTGCAGAGCACATGCTTTACTCTTTGGCCATTTCCTGAGCAGCCCCTCTGCCCCAACTTAGCTATATTTGCTCAGGAAGAAATATGAAACCTGAAATCCTCCGTGAAAAATAAATATCAACCAAATTGTACTTAAAAATCTTTTCTTTCGAGAGAGCGAGAGAGAGAGAGAGAGAGAGAGAGAAGAAGAAGAAGAAGAAGAAGAAGAGGAGGAGGAGGAGGCGGAGGAGGAGGAGGAGGAGGAAGTAGAAGAAGAAGAGGGAGGGAGGGAGAAAGAGAGTGAAAGACCACCCCTGGAGCGGGGAGACCCTCGCTCAAGTCTCGGGATGACACAACCCCCCAAGAACTCACATGAGACCGTCCTTGCTGTAATCACACAAGGTTTATTAACCAGTGCACTGGGGTTGAGACTCGTATCCCACGAAGGGGCAGTGGAGTTCAACCCCGAGAGACTGGGAGAAAGGGTATTTAAAGGGAGAAACCACAACCCAAGGGGGCAGGGATGGCGTCATTGGAAAGTGTGAAGAATAACAGTAAAAAATCACAAGGAGAAACTCTGTTTCTCAAGATTGTTTAACTTTATGGTCTGCTAATTCCTGAGAGAAGCTGCTTCCTGCTTCTCAAGATTGTTCAACTTTATGGTCTGCTAGTTCCTGGGAGAAGCTGCTTGAACCAGCAGATGTAATTACCTATTCTATAGCCCTAGGAGGGGCTTCCTGGAACATACAATTCTAGGGCCTAACCGGTTTCTTTCTTCTGCTCTAAACTTTGTGTCTAGGGGGGCAACTTTAAAACTTTTACCTTTCAAGAGGAATGCTAGGTGGCTTTTCTAGTGAATTCTAAAGGCTTGTAGAGAAGAAGATTGATCACTGATATTATGGATGTATAGCTGATATTTTCATCTTATCTGCATGAAAGCGTACATGAGTATATACTTATATATGTACATACGCCTGTGTGGAGGTCAGAGGTCAAGGTGTTTTTCTGCTTGCTCTTCACCTCATGTTTTGAGACAGACAGGGTTTCTCACTGGCCCTGGAGCTCACTGCCTTTATTGTGGGCTCTGGGGACTGAACAGTTCACCAGCGAGAGCATTTTGACTTCTAAGCCATCTCACGGGCCCCATGCCTGGCTTTTTACATAGGCACTGGGGATATGAACTTGGATCTCATGCTGGCACAGCGGGTATTTCACCAGCCGAGGCTCTCCAGTCCACTGAAGATTTAAACTGTCAGTAATGTGAACACTAGAGAGCAAAACCCTTTCTATGTCTCCTATTGCCATCCAGGTGAGCATGCCGAGACATACAGACACAGATCTCTTAGTGACACATCCTTTTAGGAAGACATTTAAGGATACACTTTAGCAGCCATTCAGAGCCTGACCCACATGTGGCCCATATATATACAGCCACCAAAACTAGATAAGATGGATGAAGCTAGAAAATGCATGCTGAAAGGAACTGGATATAGATCTCCTGAGAGACACATCCAGAGTTTGTCCAACACAGAGGTCAGTGCTAGGAGCAAATCACTGAACTGAGAACATGACCCCCATGGGGGGAATTAGAGGAAATATTGAAAGAGCTGAAGGGGCTTGCAACCCCATAAAAACAACAATGCCAACCAACCAGAGCTTCCAGGGACTAAGCCACCATCCAAAGACTATACATGGACTGACTCAGGGCTCCAGCTGTGTATGTAGCAGAGAATAGCCTAGTAAGAGCACCAGTGGAAGGGGAAGCCCTTGGTCTTGCCAAGGTTGGACCCCCAGTGCAGGGGAATATGGGGGGGCAATAAGGGAGATGTATAGGGGGAATACCCATATGGGGGAGGGGGAGGAGGGGATGGTGACTTATGGACAGGAAACCAGGAAGGGAATAACGTTTGAAATGTAAAGGGTTGGGGATAACCCGCCCTTTGCAAGCTCTCTACCACTGAGCCAAATCCCCAACCCGGGAATAACGTTTGAAATGTAAGTAAAGAAATGTATAATAAAACATTTTTTAAAAAGGATATACTTTAGCAAAGTGAGGGAAAAGCCAGAAAAACAGAGTTCAAGAAACAAAACCCAAGCTAGAGGATCAGCACAGTGTCATTTTGGGAAAATATGCAAATATTTATATGAAGTGTATGTGTTTATGCATACCATGCTGTTAATGGTCTTCTGAACGGCAGTAAATGAACTGCTTTATGGTTCTGATCACTTTCTGAATTCTAAGGATCTCTTTTGTTGTTTTATTTATTAAGACAGGGTTTCTCTGTGTACAACAGACCCGACTGTTCTGGAACTCACTTTGTAGACCAGGCTGGCCTGGAACTCAGAGATCCATCTGCCTGTGCCTCTTGAGTGCTGGGATTGAAGGCTTGCACTGCCACCCCTTGTAGTTAGGAGTTGGTTTCTTTAAAACCCAGTTATGTTATGAGAATGTGTTTTTGTTTTAATCCTAGGTGTGGTGTGGGATAAGAGGTGGCTTCACAGCAGGTGATTATGATTTGCCTCATGCTCTAGCAGGGGCGTGATCTTTGTCCTCTACAGATAGTTTAGTTCTGGGGACTCTGGAGAGGGTATAAATGGGAGAACCCCGAGAGGGTGCTCCAAGAACACTGCTGCTCTTGGCTGCTGCCATTGTGGTTTGTCAAGTGTTTGAGAGCAAAAAGATGAGAAGTTAGATTGTGAAGATTGGACTTGCCCCAAGGAACTCAATGCCCTTAATAGGAAGTAGTTTATTTTGTTGATTGAAGGAGATCTACATTCCTCTTTCCCTTTACCTACTGTTGGGAGTTGGAAGAGATAAGAGAGGAATAAGAGTTGGAAGGGATGTAGAAATATAAGAACCCTCCCAAAACAGTAAAACAATATGCCAACAATGTCGGGGTTCCTTCAAGTACATTCTTACCTCTACATGCAGAGAAACTTAGTTCTGACTTATCAAATATTTTCTATTTCTTCATATTACAAAGGGAAAAGAACACATGAAAATTGTTTGCAGATTACTTTAAAACTATATTCTATAAAACTAGGTTACTAGGTAGGCATGGTGGGCGCTTCCTGGAGTCCCAGAACCTGGTAGGTCGAAGGAGAGGATTTCCAGATAGAGACCAATCTGTGCTAGATGGCAAGCTCCCACTTTCAAAAAGCAAAACAGACTAGAGAGATGCCTCTGTTTTTAAGGGCACTGGCTGCAAAGGAGTGGTGTTCAGTTCCCAGAACTCTCAGGATGGCTTGAAATCATCTATAACTCCATTTAATGTCCTCTTCTCCACTATTTCCATCCAGGGAAGAAACATGGGGCACACAGGTTCTACACAAACATATATGCAGGTAAGACACCGGCATACATAAAATAATAATATAAAGCCTTTAAAAAAAATACAAAACAGGGCTGGAGAGATGGCTCAGCGGTTAAGAGCATTGACTGCTCTTCCTGAGGTCTGGAGTTCAATTCCCAGCAACCACATGGTGGCTCACAACCATCTGTAATGAGATCTGATGTCCTCTTCTGGTGTGTCTGAAGACAGCAACTATATATATATATATATATATATATATATATATATATATATATGTTTAAAAAATACAAAACAAATTCACACAAAGTTCTAGAATGCCCACCTCACTGAAGCCAGCATGTGTTTTGCATAAATCAATGTATGATGTTTGCCTTTTATATTTTTATTAATTTTTATACAATATATTCTGATTATATTCTGTTTCCTCTCCAACTTTTCCCAAATCTGCCCCGCCTCTCTATTGTCCCATCTTCATGTGTTTTTCCTCTGAAGTAAAAAACAAAACAATAATGCAAAAAAGCACACAAAAATACAGAATCCTTTTACTGGTGGCTAACTAATTCTGGGCTGTGTACTGTCTTGGAATGTGGCTGATATAACCAGTCTCACTCTACTGAAGAAAACTTACTCTTTTTCTCTCTGCCAGCAGAAACACTGTGGTTTTTAAGGAAATTATGTCATAAAGTTCTTCTTGTAAATTAAACATAAGTTTAGGGGTGCAATTTAGTGATAGAGCCTTAAGACATGAGAAAGGCTCTGAGTTCAATCCAAGCACCCAGGAAGGGGGACTCCCAGTATTCGGGAAGGGTTGCTCCTTTTCCTTTTGAATAAACACAATATACCTGAATTAAACTGCAATGTCTTAAAACTAGGTATTTTTTTGTGTGATGGTTAATTTCTGTTTAATGAGATAGGGAATGACCCTAGACAGAGGCCTCAGGGCATGCCTGTGGGGGACTCCCTTGGTTAAGTTAACTGGTGTGAGAAGACCTGCCTACTGTGGGTGGCTGCATTCCCTGGGCTTGGGTCCTGAACTGTATAAGAAGAGAATGCGAGCTGAGCCCGGAACTCGCCCTCTCTCTGCTGCTGGATGGCAGATGTAAGGAGACCAGCTTCTCTGATGCCTGCTGCTGTGTCTTCCCCACAACCGTGTGACTTGGGACCATGAACCAAAATAAGTCCTTCCTTCAGGTTTATTTGTCAAGAGTATTTATCACAGCAGTGAGAAAAGCAAAACACTCCTCATTTGGCTTATGTTTTATTTTGAAACATTTTCCCCCATTTTGTTGTTGTCATGCTGGGAATTGAATGCAACTCTGGCCTCTGGACAACAGGGCATGTGTGTGGGGAATAAACAAATAAAAACAAATCTCTTTTAAGAGTTACCCCTGGGGCAGACATGACACTGCTTAAATTCTCAGTGTCTCACATAGCCGTACCAGTGACTGATTTGCATGCCTGACTGGCTTGAGTTGTGTTAGATTTTTCTCAATCCGTTTCACTACTAGACTGTGCAGGCAGAAGGACAAATCCAAGAAGCAAGTTAACATGTTCAAAAGTTAAAACTTTTTTTTAAAAAAAAGATTCATTTATTTATTATATATAAGTACACCATAGCTGCTTCAGACACACCAGAAGAGGGCATCGGATCCCATTACAGATGGCTGTGAGCCACCATGTGGTTGCTGGGAATTGAACTCAGGACCTCTGGGAGAGCAGTCAGTACTCTTAACCGTTAAGCCATCTCTCCAGCCCTGAGTTAAAACTTTTAAAGACTTGTTTTCATTATTTTTAAGTTTACATAGATGTGTGCCTATGAGAACAAGGTGCACAAATACCAGAGGAGTTGGATCGCCCTGGGGCTGGAGTTCCAAGGAGGTCCTGAGCAGACTGACACTGGTGATGGGTGTCTAACTCAGGTCCTCTGAAAGAGCAGTGTGGGGTTAAGGGCATGTTGGCCCAGAAACTGGGAAGGGGAATAACAGTCGAAATGTAAATAAGAAATACTCAAGTTAATAAAGATGGAAAAAAAAAAAAAGGTGGAGTAGGAGAGAAATGACCACAAAGTTGTCCTCTGAGCTCCACGCACAGCATGACAATGCATATATATGCACGGACTTACATGTGTGTACATGCACACAATGCACAATGGTAATTTAAATGTTAGGGAGTTATTTTTACATGCATGTGTATGTGCATAGTTTCGTGTGCCTCATGTGTGCAGGAGTCTGAGGAGGTCAGAAGATGGGATGTAATCCCCTGGAACTAGAGATACACACACACACACACACACACACACACACACACACACACACACTGTACATTTAATGTTGTAGTCCTTTACAAGAAGTACATTTAATGTAGTATGAGTGGATACAGGTGAAGAATATGCACTAACTCAGAGTTTAGAAACATTGCCCTGCTTCCCAATCAGGTGTCAGCTCTTTAACCTACCATTATATCCACCCATCCATCTATCCATCCATCCATTTCTCCAGCACCAAGATTACAGGTTTATGCCAATTTCAGGTTTATGGTGTCAACACTGGGCTTTCAAGTACACAAGGCGAACATTTACCAATGTAACTACACCCTCGGCTCTACTGTTGCTTTAAGACCACCAGAACAAATTCAAAAAGGGAAACAAAGTCTTAATAATAGTGCATGTTTTGAGGCCCCTCCCCCCGCGGAGCTGTAGCCATTTTGTTCAATGCCTGCCAGGTTATTTCATATTGTTGCTGTAATGTGCCTGCCAATCATTGACACAAAAATAACTTGACTCAGAGCAGGTCATGCTGATCAAATACCCTGTTGTGTTCTGTATGAGGTTTGTTAATCTTAAGAAATTCCACAACCATTAGTTTCATGTAGGACCCATCAAATTAAAGGTCACGATGTCTAAAATATCTTGAGGTCCGCCCACCAGGCAGCATTTCCAGCACCTGCCTACGAGTTCATTGTTGTTTTTGTGGTTTTAACCTTTTTTAAGATGGCCATAAGAAATGTCCAGCGCTCAGCTTTGAGCTGTTGCTCTGGTTGATCAGTCTTGAGGTGTGAGTTCAATAAACTATCCCTCTGAGTTTAGTGTTCGTGTGGTTTGTGGGGCAACTCCAGGACTTAAGGTGCAAGTTGTATGTAGACTGTCTGTGTCCTTTATCTGCCTTTGCTTAATAGCATAGATATTAAGGCCCACTAGTGAATAAAATGCACGTTATAAATTGACACCAAAATCGTTCATTCACTCACTTACCCTAACCTCCATCCTTGGCGTGAAAATTCCCAAGCATTCTCATAATCAGGGTGCCTGCCAATTTTGAAAATAGGTTAAGTGGGGTTGCAGCCATTTAATAATGAAGCTATAGTTTGGTCAGGTATTTATTTTATAATGTCCAGATGTCATTGTCCCTTCCCCACTGCAGCCCAGGCCTCTAGGTTCCTCCGCCTGATTTGGAGAAAGAGCCGGGCTTCTTAAATGACAGAAGCATAGAGACGTGATGGGGTTTGTAGGCACAACCCCTGCAGCAACCCTCGCTACAGCAGCTGGTAACCTCTCTGAAGACCTGGGAGAAGCCTAGCAACAATCCCAGCGACCTGGCCCCAGAGCTGGAGCGGCCGGGACCCCGCAGGGAGCCGCCGCGTTGCCAGGGCAACGCTTCCGGCCGGCGCGCGCAGCCCCCGGAGCAGAAGAGTTGCGCGATGGGCGGCTAGACCTGCCGGGCGCCGCGAATTAGCACGCGGGAGCGCGCTCACGGCCGCGCGCCTTCGCTTCCCAGGCTCCGTCGCTGACGCGTCGTGGACGTTGGGGAGCGGGAAGGCAGCGGCAGCAGGGCCGGGATGAACAGCGGCGGCGGCTTCGGTTTGGGCTTAGGCTTCGGCCTTTTCCCTACGACGGTGATTCAGGTGACGAACCTCTCGTCGGCGGTGACCAGCGAGCAGATGCGGACGCTCTTTTCCTTCCTAGGAGAAATCGAGGAGCTACGACTCTATCCCCCAGAGTGAGTGCTGGAGCCCGGCGGGGGGAGGGGCGCGCCGCCATCGAGACCTCCGGCGCCGAGGCACGGGGGAAGCGCGGGCGTCACGTGACCGCGCGCTTACCTAGGCGGCCATGTTTGATGTGGGCACCGGGCGGGCTGCGGGGTTCTTCGCATTGGGGTGTTGTTGATTAAGCTCCTCGCGGGGTTCCTGCAAAAGACTCAGGAGTACCTTACCCTGTCGAGCCCCCAGGACTGTGATTGATGCCCGGTCTTCGAATTGGGTGCCCCAGGCCTTTGGTTTCCCCCGAACTTAAGATGGCCGCAGGTGGGCCGGCGGGAGTCCTCATGGCAAAAGCCTATAACGTTTTTGCACTGGGAGAATCGTGGAGAACGCCAGCAACGCCAACGCCCGGACCTTTAGTTCTTAGTGTCAGGCTGTTAGCAAGTGCTGATGAGACAGACTGCGGATGACAACATGGAATCCGGACTATTTTTGTTCTCCGGGGTGATCTTAGACATTTACCATCTTTTCGGTTTTTCTAACCGAGCCTATATTCACGATCTTAAGGACCACGTCAATCTTTCCTTTTGGCAACAGCCTGAATTTTCCTCCGAAAAGGTCACACTGGCTCAGACGTTTCAAAAAGTATAAGTCAGTGCAGAATTATCACTACTGTGAACATGGGTTTAAAATCCAGCGCTTCATTGGCATTTATATGTCGATATCGCTTCCTAGGCAATGTACTTGAAGTGGTAAATTTCCCCTGTGCAATATTAACTAATCAGAAAACTCATCGTGGTTTTACTGTTCTTAACATTTTCGCGCTTATAAACTTTAAGAAAATACTAAGGTTCACAGTATTTTCTTTATGCTAAAATTATTTGAAGGAAAAGTTGCTCATGATTTTTGGGAAAAGATTTTGGCTCATTTCATAGTCATGCACACAGAACAATATATCTCTCTACTCTCTGTAAGTAACAGAACCACTGGATTTCTTACGAATGTGGATATTTAATGTTAATTCCTTTATTCTTGGAAATATTTCATGCTTTCAGAAAAGTTGAAATAAAACAGTGAATGCCCATTAGTATTCTTTTCTCTTGGTGCGGTTGACTATTAAATTCTCAATTATTCTAGCTGGGCGTGGTGTCACATGCTTTTAATCCCAGAAGCCTTACTCTAGAAGGCAGAGACCAGGATCCCCTGAGTTCAAACCCACCCTGGTCAAGTTCAGATAGCCAGTGCTCTGTGGGTGAAGAGAAACTGTCTCAAAAAACAAAACAAATATAAGAAAAAAGAAAGAAAATTCAATGTTTTAGTAGTGCCCCTCCCCCTTTTATCTAGTATATGTCCAGAAAAAAACAAAACAAAAATAAGAAAAAAAGAAAATTCGATGTTTTAGTAGTGCCCCTCCCCCTTTTATCTAGTATATTTTCAGAGAATACCATGATATATAGTTGTCTCCAGTGTAGAACAGGTCAGCCCCTTCCTCACTTAAAAAAAAAAAAATCTTTAATGAAGTTGACATTTTGTTATGTAGGTTAGTAGAATGACATATAGTCTGAGTATAGGCTGAGATTCAAGCAGTATATTTTTGACAAGAATCCTGCATAAGGGTTTGGGGATTTAGCTCAGTGGTAGAGCGCTTGCCTAGGAATCGCAAGGCCCTGGGTTCGGTCCCCAGCTCTAAAAAAAAAAAAAAAAAAAAAAAAAAGAATCCTGCATAAGTGCATGAGCATAAGGTTTGATGTAACTGTGGCACTAACATTTGTAGTATCTCTTAACATTTAAAGATGCTTTCAGCTATCTTCCATGCTCAACATTTAGTAATTAAAGAGTGTTCGTAGGAGAGCTGTATCCTGGAAGCCAGTCAGTAAAATACAATGCCCATGAACTCTTGTAAACCAGCCTTGGGACAGTAGAGGGTCTGAAGAAATATATTACAGAATGTTCTTCATTCCCAATGAAATGCCATTTGTATGATGGTAAAACACTGCCAGGTATTAACTGGCATTGGGGAAGATGCATCTTAAAGAGTCCACCTTGTCTTCTTCAGGACTGGTCTTGAGTAAATCCAGTTTTCTTCCTGCATGAAAAAAAGTTATTAACTGGGGTTTAAAGATCAAAGGGGGTAAAATGGTCTGCTGTTTGTATTAATGGAGTCAGTATGTCACAATAATTCCTTTGGCAATGTTGTTGCCTGACAAAAACTCTTACCTAGTTTTTATAAGTTTAGGAGTAGAGCTTCATTTTGGTTTTGTAGCGAATACTGATAAACTTGATTAGGTTTTCCTCTCCATAATACAGTTATGCTAGCTGGTCCTTAAGGATATACTTGTATTTTGGGCCTGAAGTGTATAAAAATTCAGTCAGTAGTACTTTTGTCAAAGATAATGATAGTGGTTCTGATTATCACGTAAACATTGTTTTGTGATTACTATTTAGAAGTCGAGCAGTTGTTTGATTGAAAATTGGAGATAAATTTCTTTAGTGAAATGTGAAAATAGGTCACATCAGGTGTCTTCCTTTTTTGCTCTCCACTTTATTTTTTGAAAAATTTTCTTTCTCTGACCTGAAGCTCTGACAGACTGGCTTGGCTGGCTCACTCTGGGGATCTACTTTAGAGAGCTAGTGCCTCGGCCACACACCACCACACCCGGCTTTTATGTGAATGCCAGGATCCTACCGATTGGGGGCGGGGGGGGGCAGTTTCATTTTAATTTTAAACATTAAACTTTCATTTAAACAGGCCAATAATATGGGTCAAGGCTGATAACATGGGTTCAGTCTCTAGACGGGAACCCAGTGTGAAAGAGGAGAATTCAGCTGTGAAAGTCGTCTTCCCTCCCTCCACAGGTGCACCTACCTGTGCGTACACTTGCACAGATAATACACAGTATTAAAAGAGGATTTATGTAGACATTCATTGAAAATACTAAGAATTATTTGATTTTTTTTCTTGTGGCCAGATAATTAAATATCCAGGATTACTGTCCAACTTTTTGCACAGTAATTGGATTTCATAGTTCCTGAACACCTATTTATACAAATGACTTTTTTCAGTAAATTTATCATTATAATTAATATTTATACAGAAAAATGAACAGACATCATGGTGTGGAGATGAATGAGTTTTTACAGATTTAAACATAGTGTAGCAACCACACAGTTGGGGAGTATCTGTATGGTACAAGTTCCCTTGTCCCTTCCTTCAGTTGACTAACCTCCTCAAGGGTAATTCTGTTTTGGTTTCCACCACCGGGGAGATTTTTACCTGTGCAGTTTTTCTTGCTTGCTCTGGGGTCCTACTATTCTGGTTTTCAAAGTTCCAAGAACCAAAGTAAAAGTCTATTTACTTAAGTAACTTAGTTACTTAAAGTAACCTAGTTAACTTTAAAACATTACATATGCTGTGTCTGTCTGTTCTACTTTGTTGTCATGGCAAAACACCTAAGGTCATCAAATGGAGTACTCCAGCTCAGGATTTTAGAGGCTTCATAGTGTGTTGGCTGGCTCTGATGGTTCAGCCTATGGCCAAGCAGAAATAAGGTGGTTAGGAAAGAGACAGACCCCAGGAAGGAGCCAGGAACAAGATCAAACCTCCTCCAAGGGACACACTCGTGCTGTAGCCTGCCCCACCTCCTTCTAGTGCCTTCAGCTGGATAAACTCAGGAACAGTAGTAGCCACGGGGCCTTCTTCTGTAACCTAACCAGAGCAGCCATTCTATGTAGAATGCAGAACAAGAAAGTATGATCTTAGCATCACTCCACCAAGCTCCTTTCATTGGCATGTTTTTCCTTCTGATCCTCTATATGCGCCTATTTATTACAATACAGTGTAATCAAAGGAGTCATACACTGTGATTATAAACGTTTTTTACTTTATCTGTAATAAGCACTTTTCATATTGCTGTGCTTTAAAGTAATATTTAGACATGTGCTGTGTTGAGTGTTTTTGAAATTCTGTCATATGTTGGTTATCTTTAAAATTTTTAATTACAAATGAATGAGTTTGGATGGGTTTGGAAATGTTGATCATCAGCAGGGATTGGTAGGTCTGCAGGCAGTGTCAGCGCTTTGTAAGAAAGGCTTGGAGATCTGTGCCATCCAAAGTACTTTTGGAGTCCTTAGGTAAATGCTATGTTGGCCAGTAATTGCATGCATAAAACTATTTGTCCATGTTTTGGACTATGTAATTTTGATAGATCTTCTAAAACAGGTGTTCTCAGCTGTGGGTCGCAACCCCTTTGGGGATCAAATGACCCTTTCACAGGGGTCACCTAAGACCTTTGGAAAACACAGATGTTTACATTAGGATTCAAACAGCCAAATTATAGTTTCTAAGTAGCAACAAAAATAATTTTATGGTTGAAGGTCACTACAACATGAGGGACTGTGTCAAAGGGTTGAAGGGTCAGGAAGGGGTGAGAGCCACTTTACATCTTTAGATATATGTAGATGTACTAATAAAATGTTAGACACATGCTAACTACATTGGCATTTTGAGAAACACTGTAAAGTAACTACCATGTTTCATGAAAAAAAAAAAAAAAAACCCAGTTAGGACCACAGAAATTTAACCTGTCCCTAGAAGTGAGTTTTGTTTTGTTTTTAAATCTCTCCACTTAAAACCCAGAAGTTTTATATTCTAAAAAAACCCTAAAACGTGATTCAACAAATGAGGTCAAAATCTACTACTTTTAGACAGCGCCTTTTTAAAAAAAAAATTTGGTTTATTGAGACAGGATTTCTCTAGCTTTGTAGACCAGAGCTGCCTTTGTCTTTCAAAGGCTGGGATGTAAGGTGTGCTTTGTCAGCTGCTGGGCAGACAGCTGTTTTCTACAGAAGTTTACTTTTAAACAAAACAGAGTGCGTAACTTTTTGAAAAGTAAGACTGTGGTCATGAGATTTGGTGGTACATGTGTATTCCCAGCTCCCAGTAAGCCCGAGAGAGGCGGATTTGAAATTCAAAGTGAGCCTGGGCAACATAGCGAATCCCGGAGATCAAAATTAGATTTTAAAGTGATAGGGGCTAGAGGTGTGTTTCATAGTTAAGAGAACTTGTCTGGGGGTTGGGGATTTAGCTCAGAGGTAGAGGGCTTGCCTAGCAAAGCTCAAAGGCCCTAGGTTCGGGTCCCCAGCTCAAAAAAAAAAAAAAAAGAGAGAACTTGTCTGGCATGTTTGAGGCCCTGAGTGTAGTCCCTAATATCACAAAATAATCAAAGTGGTGATAAAGAAAAATAGTTCTATTAGATAGTTTAGATATACTAGAAAGACTAAGCATATGATTTATTTATTTATTTATTTTGGTTCTTTTTTTCGGAGCTAGGGACCGAACCCAGGGCCTTGCGCTTCCTAGGCAAGCACTCTACCACTGAGCTAAATCCCCAACCCCTAAGCATATGATTTATAAACATTACTGATTTATAAATAATATAGTGTTGATACTTGGCAGTGGTGACACATGCTGTAATCTCAGTACTCAGGAGGCAGGTCTTTGTGTTCCAGGACAGCCAGGGCTATACAGGGAAGCCCTGTATTGAAAATAATATAATAATAATAATAATAACAATAATAATAATAATAATAAAGAAATTTCATTTGTCAGTTAGCATCTATATGAAATCTGTAATGTTCAATATAACTCTTCTCAAATAAGCATTTACATGTTTACAAAATAATTGTGAAGTTGGGCTTTATTTCAGGAAGACTGGTGGAAGATGAAGATTAAGAAAATGGCTTAAGGACTGAGGGTACATGTAGCTCAGTGCCTAGCATGTACAAGTGTACCATAAAATGAAAATTGCTGAACACTGTGGAGTACTGTATCAGTTGTCCTCAACCTGCGGGTTGCAACCCCTTTTGGGGTCAGACGACCCTTTCATGGGTCACTTGGGAGCAGAGTCCTCAATATGGTGTTCACAGCTTTCTCTTTTTTATTTAGTCCAGGGACTAGTAGCAACCATATTCAGTGTGGGTCTTCCCACTTCAGTTGTCTCTTTGGTAATCATGGATCTAGTCCATTTGACTAGCAATACTAACCATCACAGGTTGACAGTGTAGCTGTAACTTTAACCATTTAGTGTTATTCTATGTTGTTGTAAGGGTGGATTTGTTGCTGTATGTGGTGAATCACAGAGAACAAATTTAGTGAAAAAAGGGACTGGAGGGGCTGGAAAGGTTGCTCAGTGGTTAGAGTGTAGGCACTACTGTTAGGTTCCCAGCACCCACCTTAGGCAACTCACTTCTCGTAACTCCGGTTCCAGGGGATCTGAGATCTTTTTCTGGACTTATTGGTCACTAGCATTCACACAAACTAGAGTGTCTACTGTTTTGCAAAATGAATTACATAATATTTTGTTTGTAAAACCTTTTTGTTTTTGTCCTAAAAAGCGTCTTATTCTGTAGCCTGAAGCCATGCAAAACTCCTTGTTTGGTTCCATATTACCGAATTGTATGATTACTGTGAAGGTTTCGGTGAATTTTTTTTTTTTTTTTTTTTTGGATTGGCGGCATTGAACCCAGGGCCTCCCGTGTTACACTAGCTATGGCTTTACCATAGCTTTAGTAATATAAATGTTGGGGAATCGGTTAGGGGTGGGAGAGACTACAGTTTGAAGTCATGAGGATGGGAACGTCTGTAAAGGGATTTTGACTGATAACATGTTAGCTGTTTTGAATTTCATTCAAAGGCTGACTGATTTGTAGGGATCCTTAGAGTGACCTCTGTTTTTGTCAGACAAGTCAGTGTTAAATGACTAAAATTTGTTATTTCACGTTAGTCATTTTTAGCAACAAATGACCTAAGTCTGTTATAAGAAAGAAATTTCAAATGAAAATTATAAAACTGTGCAAATACTTATTAATCTATTTGTTTTCTTTTTATCTTGCAGCAATACACCTCTTGCTTTTTCCTCCAAAGTATGTTATATTAAGTTTCGTGAGCCATCAAGTGTTGGTGTGGCCCAGCATCTAACTAACACGGTTTTTATTGACAGAGCTCTGATAGTAGTTCCTTGTGCAGAAGGTTGGTATCTTATGGTTTTTCTTACTGTTTTAATATCTGTTCCATCTGTTACTATAGCCTTTAGCTTTCCTGGGAATTGGCCAGTACTCTATGTGTGAGTCAGTCTGTGCACACTCACATTTGTGTGTGTGAAAAACAAAAATGACATTTGAAGAAGAAAATTATACTGAAGTGGTTAGTTTATTACTTATGGATATTTGAAATTTTACAACTGAACATTTATAAAATTTATTAAATGTTGGCCTTTTATAGTTGGCTTTGGCTTTTCTGTAGCCAATTCGCAGATTGTAAAACAGAGCTTTTTAGAATTTAAAAACTTAAGTTGGTATAAGAAATATTTTAAATGTATATGTAAGTGTATACTTATAAGGACAGAGTTAAGAATTTTCCAAGTAAAGCATAATGTATATTCAGTCAAATTGGGGTTTTGATATTTTATATTTATTTGAAAAATACTCAGTTTATTCTTTCAAATATCCTCTTAAGGTAGTTTCTCTCAGTTGTTACGGGACTATTGTTTTATATTCTGTGTAATTTTTGTTATATACCCGGAACTTTTTCTTTTATTGGCTTTTATTGGGGAGGGTAACTAGAATGCAGTTTTTAAAGCCTCCATCAGGGAGTGGTGCCAGAGATGGGAGCAAGGCCCAAAGTCTTCAGTTACTTGTTAAGGTTTACATTCCTGCATTGCTTTAGTAGCTAATTATTATCAAAAATGGTATGTTTTTCCAGAGTCATTCATATATGATTAGCTGTTGATTTTGAAAATTTCAATGTACAACTAACTTAGAGTACTGACTGGCTTATACATACATTTTATTTATTTATTTTTGCTAGATGGTAGTAACTATTTTATAGCATAAAAATATGCTAGAAACAATTTAATGGGCTTTTTATATGTAATTTTAAAAACTTGTTGTAGTTACTAGATTTACAATAAAATCATTAGTTCATCTGGAGTTTGCTGCACTTTGAGAGTTTTATGCTTGTTTCAGAATGCCTGTTTTGGAATGTTGAGAGCATTATAAGATACAACTCCTCCCAGAATGGTAGTTTTGAAATCCCAGAACAGGAAGTTCTGGTTTCTTTTTTACCCCCAGATAAATTTGAAAGCATAGTTCTCATATTTAAGGGATTAGAGTAGATAGAGAAGATAAATGTGGTTAAGAGTAAATTATTTGCCAAACATATTCTTCTCTGATGGTCTTTAAGAGCACAGGGAGCCCTGAGTCTGGGGTAAGATGAGAGAGGAAGAAGTTTGAATTCTATAAGGTTCCACGCTATGAAACTGCACAGGAAAGAAATCTTAAACTGGAAATAGCAGAGAAGTATATAGCATAGACTTTCTCATTACTGAATTTGAAGGAGGAATTTTAAATCGTTGTTGGAACCTTGCTGTAATCCCATACAATTAAAGACATTGGTTTGTAAGAAACGTTCAAGGTTATAGAATATGGGAGTCTCATTTTGGTTTGTTTTACTTGGTCGAATAAAACAGTCAGCTATAACTTTAAGCATTTTTAATGATAACATTTTGCAAGAAAACTTTACCATTTTTGGACATGCAAATCTAAAAATTTACAGCATTTTATCTGTACCTTAATAAAGTATCTTAAGGTACCTTAATAAGATATCAGGAAGAAACCGATACACATTTTTTAATTAGGCCTTTTAAATATAGCTGATGACTTTTCTAGCTGTTAAATCTGATTACGCACTTCCAGCAAAGAAGTACTACATTGTTGTATAAAAAGAGAGAGCAGAGTGAGGAAAGCAGATGAAGGCAGTCTGTAGTGGAGGAGGCTTTCAGCGGAGGTGCACGGGGCTGGGTATGCCCTGAACACGTGACTCCCTGCATGCTTTACACCGTGGTGTAACCGAGAAGGCCATATAAAACACTTTACCAGGTTTTTCCGTTTTTTTCAGTTTGCTGGTTTTTAGTTTAGACAGTAATGTGAGGAGAGGGTGGAGAAGAGCTATTGATACCCATCGAGCAGGAACTACTGTTAAGGAAATGTGCCGTTTTGAATAAAATATACTTTCATTATACTTGTCTAAATATGACCTTCTTGTTGTTACGTGCATTTCAGATTTCTTTTTATAAATGTTAACATTTAGAAAAGTAAGATCAACGTAACAGGTGTGAGCCTAATCATCAGTCATAACTTTATGTCCACATTTTCTGGGAGATGGATTTTGACTATTAATTTGGTTTTGTATGTTTTCTCTATGTGATATTTGTGCATTATTAGATGACTAGACTGGCCAAGGCAGACCTGTACACTTGCCTGAGTTAGGCATTGTTTGCCATGCCACTAAACCTGCCGCCAAGTGAAACCTTCATTGGGGAAATGAGATCGGAGTCTGAACCGCAGAAGATGGACGCCCTGTCTCTGTTTTTATTGTTTTGCTTTAATTTCATTTCTTTTTTCTTTTGTCCCCCCCCTTTTTTTTTTATTTTGTTTTGTTTTTGTTTTGTTAAATCTTTCACTTTTAACTTGTGAGCTGGTTTTCCAGTTCTTTGTGAATGGTATTCCATTAAGAGATTGTAATATGTTGCAAATTTATGGGGAATGATTAACAGAGCTCAACCTTGAGATGAAGCAAACTCTCCTGCAGGAAGTTAGAGTGCAGTGCTGTGAAGATGCTCAGGCCTTCTTTGTGGGTTGCTGAGGTACATTTTGATCTTCAGACATTAAAACACTTATGAGAATCTTAGGAACATTTTCTGATGGGCTCAGTGCTTATTTTTTCCCCAAGTCTACATCTCTCATAAAAACCAACTGATGGCTTATAATGTTTGTCCTCCCCTAGAACTGTAGGCATATAAAACCATCTAAGGTAGGGGGAGGTCTCTGTCTTTTATTACCTTGGTCTTAGGAAGCCGTTTGTTACTTCTGGGGAAACTGGAGAAAACTGTTCATTATTTATTTGCATGCATTTTTTTTTGTTTGTTTGCTTGAATTTTTTTGTTGAAAACTCTCAGAGGTTACTAGCTTTTGAAGTGGATTCTGTAGTGAGGACTCACAGTAGTACGAGAGAGATTTCTGCCTCAGTTTTCTTTGAAGTGTAGTTTGGGGAAAATGCTAAATGCTTGTTTTATACTTCTATATGCTCTAGGGGAGCTTTAAAGGACACATTTTACAGAATTATAGTTTGGAAATAGAACAAAGGAATTTTTCTTAAGAGTATCTCTAATAGAATAAGACAGAAATAATAAAGTTACTTATTTTTAACAGCGTATTGTCATGAGGTAGGGAAAGTCTGATAGTCCACTAATAATTAAAAGAACTGAGGCCTCATGTACTAAGTAATGAGCTTGGTTCATATGGATACCTTATTGTCTGTGTAGTCTTTATACTGTGTGGATAGCTGGGTTTGGTGATTGACAAAGAGTATTAAATTTGGCACATTACTAGGTTGCAATTCAGGTGAATAAATTAGGGTACTGAAGCAGAGAGAGCACACCTCAGTGTAGCAGTCACTCACCAAAGGTGTTCAGGTTTTAAACCTTCAGAAGTAACTGTCTGTCTAACAGATAAAGCGAATGTGATAAGTAACATAAACAGTATAGTGTACATATGGACATATACAGATAAGTGGTAACTAACAAATAGTATAGTATACATATGGGCACATATAGATAAGTGGTAGTTAGTATACATACGGGCATATACAGATAAGTGGTAGTGTAGTCATTGTTATTTTATATCTTCATTCTGCATGTTAAGAAATTGGTTTTCCAGAATTTAAAGTAATAACCTCTTTTTTTTAAAATTAGTTAAATTTAGATGCTGTAAAATTAGAAAGTATGCATTTGCCAAAGCCACTAAACTGTAATTCTTATTTTTTCTATAGATAACCTAAAACCACTATCTAAAGTTTAAAATTACAACTTGAATTCCATTGTGCTTTGAGGTCTTCCGGGAGAGAGTGTTTAGATATTTATCTCTGTGCATCTGGCTGTGTAAATAGGATTTACCACTAAAATAAGGCATAACACTTTTGAAAATTTACCACATAGATTTCAGCTTGTGATGTTTGAAAATGCAGTTTTAAGATGCTCTTAATTAATAGAAATGGTAATTTATATATGTGATCAAGTTTGAGAAATATACCCCACCTCCCTTATTTTGCTAAGAAGATAGGAAAAATGTAAAAGTTTTAGTGTTTATCAAATTGTTTTAAATTCAGAAATTAAATATGGCAGATCATGAACTTCAAAATAAATTGTTTTTTAAGTTGCAGGCATTTTTTCTTAAATGTTTTTACTATTACTAAAAAGTGATTTTACTATTACTCCTGTTAGAAAATGACAGACTTAATGAGAAAAGCTTTTGTAAGCACCCGTTACTGTTCTCAGATAAATAGACATAAATTGCATCAAAAGTTAGCATTGTAAGAAGTTCCCTGAGACAGGAAAATTTTCGTTGGTTCAGTCCCTAACTCTTTTTATCAATTGCCTAAGGCATCTTCGGGATTGGATTCTCGCTAGGTATTAGTTGGTGAGGTACCTTATTGATGATGGGTATGGACCTTTTTAAAGTCAAGCTGATTATGTGTTCAAGTTTTCTGTTTTCTTCTGTTTATTTGAGATCGAGTGGAGTCCTTTGGAGGGTTATCAGCATTGTTTGCTTCTCAAGTCGGTAGCCCCAGTAACAGGGTAGAGAGCGCTTATGGAGCAAGTTTCAATTCGCATATATTTGTTTTTTTTTTTTCTTTTTTCTTTTTTTTTTTTTTTTTTGACTAATTTGGTTATTTGCCATTTCTGGGGATTAAACTTTAAAAAATGTTCTTCTTTTCTGTATCTGATGTTCTGTGTGCTATTAGTGACGCAGCCAACACGAACGGTTGTCATGTGTAACACAACTTTCGATCACCGCGAAAACAGCGTCCTGGGAAAGCGTCCATGCTTGATATCGTTTGGTTCATGAACATTAAGTTTCCAGTACAGGTGACCCATAGCTCAAAGTGTTAAATAATTGTCTACATTATTCAGTTTTTAAAATAATGTTCCATTAATGAGATTGTTAGTCTTTGAAGTTTTGCTCACTTTTATTTTTCCTAATAGAGCAGGATAAAAGGAAAGCCTTATGTTCTTATTTGTTTGTTTGTACGGATCTGCTAGATAGATTCATTTATTATTATTATTTTTTAAGTGCAAGGGTAATTGTAAAATCATAGTGTAAAGTTGGTGTGGTGTTTCTGCTTTCCATAATATTTGGAACTTGCCTCTGCAGGTAAAATCCCAGAAGAAGCCAAAGCCCTTTCTTTACTGGCTCCTGCTCCAACCATGACAAGCCTGGTGCCTGGCGCAGGGCTGCTTCCCATACCAACCTCCAGTCCGCTGACGGCAGTGAGTAGTGTAAGTCCTCTTGATGGTGTGAGCACTGACCTGTGCAGTAGGTTGAGTAAGGAGTAAGAAATTATTTTTACTTTGTTGTGTTTGCTGGCAGCATTCAAAGTCCATACTTAAAATGTACCCCACGTCACCTCAGTTGATGTTGCTTTGGGAATTACTCCGAAATAATTGGAGCCTTGTTCACATTTGAAAATTCAAATAGGAAACTTGGTACTTTAGATAACACAGACTTGGAGGCCGCAGATCACTTCCCAGTTTGAGGATCAGAAGGACTAAGTCCATTTTAAGGGAGATGAACTTTGGTAATAGAAAAAGCATTTCAGAGATGACTGAGAAGGTGGAACAAGGTGAAAATACGACAGAATCCTTACATTTTTGCTGTGAAGAATTAAACAGTAATTAATATCTTTTGATTTCTTAGTAAAAGAAAGATATACCCATTACTGGGCTTTTGGTTTTTGTGTGAGAAAGATTCTGGTCATACTGTTTAAAGGAGGGCCATTCGTCAGATAAGGACAGTGACTTAATTTGCTAGTGTTCCATAGGGTGTGTGCAAAATCTGTTGATCAATTTTTCCTGATTATAGAAGTGGCTTCTGAAACTTTGAGTCTTGTACAACATGGGGGACCATGGGACAAGATGACTTTTAATGAACTTGTATGCTTGGCTGGAACAGGGTGAAGGGAGAGAACTGGGTGTTTAAGATTGGATAGGACACTGACTCGGAAGTGTTTTTAGATCATAGAAAGGTATTTGAATTTTATTTCTAAGTTGATTAGAAGCTACATAACCTCACATGTTTTCGGAAAGGTTGGATTGGCGTCTGTGACAACAGTAAGTGACTGGTTTTGTAAACTTGTTTTCTCATCTTTTTTTTTTTTTCTTTTTCTTTTTTTCCGGAGCTGGGGACCGATTGTTTTCTCATCTTTAGAAACCGCTGCTATTTAATTGTTAATCTTAGTTGTTTACAGTGTATTTGCACATATTGCCAGTGATCAGTTTTATGGAGTAGCACAAGTAGAAATGAAAATGGTTTTATTTTTTTCTTTAAAAAAAAAAAAAACCTTTTTTTGTTGTTACTTCTGCCAAATGCAGAACATGTTTTAAAATTCTGAGAACGTCTGTCTCTTTAAGTATACTTTAAAATGAACATGTCTCTTCCTGATATGTGTTCTAACACTGACTTTACTAATGTTCTGGAAAGTTTATCCAATGGAGCCCAGAGAAACGGCTCAGCAGTCAAGAGTATTTAGTACTCTTGTGTAGGACGTGGGTTTGGGTCTCAGCACCTTTGTGAGGTGGCTACAGTCGTCTGGAACTCCACTTCTAGGGTACCCCATAACCTCTTTCAGTCTCCACAGGCACTTGGGTCTTTGTGGTGTACACATAAACATAAAATTTTAAATTGTAAGAAAAGATAGATGATTCTTTGGTTTTTTTTTTCCTTCCACTGTCACATAAAAATGGCCTACCTACCATTCCAGATTTTTCTTGAACTTTTGAATTTCAGTTTTATTTTGTTCATGTTGATGCCTTGCATTTACCACTTGGTGACTTTGAACACATCATTTAATTTCACTGAGATCCTTCTGTCCCACTTGGACTTTTCTTTAATCAGGGTCTCATGTAGCCTAGGCTTCCTTTCAGCCCTGTAGCTGAGAACATAACCTTGAACTCTTCTTGGTCCACCTTCCTGTGACATGTGGAGATCACAGTTGTATATCACCATTTCTGCCTTAAATTTTTAAAATTTTTAAAAATTGGAATCTAATACCATACTCTCTTAGTGCTGATAACATGGATTAAGTTAATAATTTAGTGAACTTAAATGCTGTAGTAATGATTACAAACTCGCCCAGATGGTGTTTTGGAATGACCAAAATACAGGTGACACTTGCAGATTCTGTGTGAATTTGTTCATTTAGTAGAAGGTTTTGAAACCCCCAGATCACTGTCTGCAGCGGACACTCTAGAGCAACAGTGAGCCTGCGTCCCATGATGTGCGTATTTCCAGGTGAAGCCAAGTGTCTTCTGCCCTGTTTCAGTACTCATTTTGCAGACAAGTGTGAGTGTAGTCTGTTTAGTGCCATATTCTTTGGAATTCTGTTTTTGTGTGTAATTTGCTCTTTAGGTAATTCCCTACACACAATGCTTTTTCTTTTTCTTAAAACTTAATTAATTTGAAAATGTAGAAAAGTTTCATTGGTTGTTTCGTTGGCCATGTATTCAGCGTTGATGAATCAACATATATTACCCGAGGGACCATCACACGGAAAGAGACATAAGGAAGTTCTGTACTGAGTGCTTGCTGGACATATTGTAATGATGGGCTCCCAGGAACCTAACCTTACTTCTTTCCAAGGCATTGGCCCAGTGTTTAATAATGCTGTTTATGGTAATCACAGAATATAACTACACTGAACATGGAAAAGTGCTGTTCATTTTTAGTATTTGTTAAATACCCAGGCAATTAAAAAATGTTATCTTAAAACCTAATGCTCAGATACATGTAGCTTAGAGCAGAAGGCCCCTTTCTCCCTCCTTTCATGTTGAATTGATCTACTGGTGACAAGATTAGAGAGCAGCGCTTTGGACACCGATGAAAACTTCCTCATTAAAGTCCACTTTTGTTTTTGTAGCTTGGCGTTTCACTTAGCAGTTTGGGAGCCATACCGGCAGCAGCACTGGACCCAAACATCACAGCACTTGGAGAGATACCACAGCCACCACTTATGGGAAATGTGGATCCTTCCAAAATTGACGAGATTAGGAGAACAGTTTATGTTGGAAATTTGAATTCACAGGTAACTAAGAAGAAGCTGGGTGGTAGTAGCTGCTTTTTCTTTAAAATTCTGTTGATAAAATATTATTTACTTGTTTATAAATTTTATTATTATTAGCACATCTTATATAATGGGTTTCATGTTCTCACATGTATTTTAATTATATTCATTTCCCCCTCTTGCTCCCTGTGGCCCCTCCCCTTCCTGTATTCCCTGTTCTCCCCGCAGCTAGCCCTCTTCGCCTTTCATGTCTTTCTTGGGAAGTTTAATGGGGACTGGATATCAGGAGCATAGGCATGAGTTATTGACAGGAGCATGGGGACCTTGCCAGTTACCTCATCATTAAAGAAAATGCACCTCCTTCCCCCCTGCAAGCATAACTGCTTTACTTACCTGACTTAAAAAGGGAAAATACTATATTAAAATGTCACTCTGCTTCCTCAGACAACGACAGCTGACCAACTACTTGAATTTTTTAAACAAGTTGGAGAAGTGAAGTTTGTTCGGATGGCGGGTGATGAGACTCAGCCAACTCGGTTTGCTTTTGTGGAATTTGCAGACCAAAATTCTGTACCAAGGGCCCTTGCTTTTAATGGAGTTATGTTTGGAGACAGGCCGCTGAAGTAAGAAATCTTCAACAAAGAAACTCTAATGACTTAGAAAAAGTTGTAAAATGTTTGATTTAATTAAGACTTTTAAACAAATAGTACTTGGCAGTTTGTGGAAAGGAAGACTGTGCTAAGTATAAGTGAAGTATACTGTAACCTTAAGACCTCCTCTTCCTTTTTTTACTATGTAGTTGACTGTTAATTGTTTGCATATGATACATAGTGGCTTTAGGCTTGTAGTTTCTGTGTAGTTCTATAAGTCAGGCTTGTTTTGTGATGGTTGCAGATAAGGGCAGCTTAACTTGTGATTGAACTGCAGAATTCTTTATAATAAGAACTTGGGTAAATTCCAAATCCTAGGAAGAAAATAGAGTTAAGTATTTAGAAGTGTTTTAATCAGACATTGTGAATTTATCTGCTCATAGCCATCCTTGTTTGCAAAAAATTTATTGCACACTTCAGATACTCAAGTCCAGAAATCGTAATTTATGCAGATTATTAAGGCGAATGAGTTTCGTATGTGGATCTCTTAATTAACAGTTTTGGATTTTACTCTTAAATGATCAGTCACTATTGTTATTGGGTGCTCAGTCTTCTCTGTGGAATGTAAGATAGACACAGCAGGTGTGTCTGTGTTGCAGAAGCTACTTTGCCTAATAAGGGAGGGAGGTTTACCAGATGTACTTCACTGCTGACTCAGACATGGGACAGTGCTGAAAAAATGGCCATGTGGTCTGCGTCCTCCTCATCCTGCTCGGGTATGCAGGATATTAGCATAATCTAGTTAAGAGTAGAAGTGTCCACTTTAATCCTGATTACCATCACTGTCGTTTTTCCTAAGGTGTGTGCAAAGGCACTTGTCAACTTGTAGCAGTCTGTTGAGTTGTTGAAGAAGTAAGCTAGACCAGTTTTTCTTGCTTTTTATTTGTTTAGCAAAAAATTGTAGTAGGTAGAGGTAAAAGATTGATCATCACTTTCTAAGGTTACTTTTGGCTATTCTGTATTTAGCTATTTTTATTTTCCTATGTGCTGTTGAGATATCCTCAGATTTATAAACATGTATATCATACTAACATTTAATTGTTTCATGTTTTATAAACTATGGTGTGTGTTTGTGATATACTAATATTTTTAATTTAGAATAAATCACTCCAACAATGCAATAGTAAAACCTCCTGAGATGACACCTCAGGCTGCAGCTAAGGAGTTAGAAGAAGTAATGAAGCGAGTGCGGGAGGCTCAGTCATTTATCTCAGCAGCCATTGAACCAGGTAAGGCCACAGTGTTGTTGTATAGGACATAGTCTAAAGACCATAGGTTCTAAGAAGTGCAAGGAATTTTAGGATTACACTGCTCAGTTCCTTCTTTGTACAAATCAGAAGACTGAAACTCAAGACATAGTAAGTGGCTTACTCAGAACAACTCAGCACGAACTATCTTTGCCCTGCTACTGAGCAGACGCACGTTAGCCTCAGTCAGCGAGCGTCCTCTATGGAAACAAGTCAGTGCTGAGGTTGGTTTGCTGAACGCAGTCTGAATGTTTCTGTGAGGCTAAGAAGGACAGAATAAATGTTTAAAATGTTAAATGTAAGCAGGTTGCCTTTCCCTCAAAGTTTTAATTTTAAGACAAGAGAAAGGGCATCTAATTTAGAAAAACCAGATATTCAGTTTTGCTAGACTAAAGGAAAACGTACTCAAATTTTTGTGTTGCTAAATACTTTAAACTCCACTCTGAATTGTCTATGTGATTTATCTTTCATTAGATTTCCTAAATTAATACTTGAAATTTAGGTTCGGTTCTAACAAAATAAATGCAGGAAGGTCTTAGCCTCACTGTCCTAGGAATTGCAGACATGTTTTAATCTTACGTTATGGCAGCAACAGAATACTACGAACAGCTGTTTATAATCATCTGGTTTATATGTACTGCTGCAGGGTGGCTGCACTCAACGAGTTTATGCAATGACTTTCTTGGATGTTTCTGAAGGATAATTGCACAGGAGGAGGATGTACAGAGAGTAGGCCCCTTGCACTATATGTGGTATATTCCACTTGTGCCTAATTATTAACTGGGATCTTTAATTGTTCTGAGCTTACGCTGCAAAGTGGTTTTTTCCTCCCAGAGTCTGGAAAGAGCAATGAAAGGAAAGGCGGTCGATCTCGTTCCCACACTCGCTCAAAGTCCAGGTCTAGCTCAAAATCCCATTCTAGAAGGAAGAGATCGCAGTCAAAGCACAGGTGAGACTCTGCTGTCTGCTCAATGCTCTCTCAGTTCTGTATTTCACATAGTTAAGGTGTCAGAGTGTCACAACTCAGAAATGTCAGTAGTGTGTGCTTACCTGGTGATTGTTAACAACTGCAGCTCTGATGGAAACATCATAGCTAAGGGCCACACCAGTGCTGCCCAGCCTGATGCTTGCTCTCTGTGTGCTCAGAAGAAAGCATTTTTTCTAATTGTTAATTTTTAATATTCTTCATAATCTTTAGTTTTAGAAAGGTTTTCTATTTGCATGCGTTTTTTATACTTGAATTTTTTTCCAAACTAGCCTTTTCCACATAAGTAACAGAGTGTTTGATTCTGTCCCGAGGGAAGCTGACGGTCCTTAGGCTGCACGTCTCCTTGGGCCGCCCTCTGGCCCAAGCACCAGTGCTGTCTTCAAGTTGTTTTTGTCTTATTTTTATCATAATTTCAGCATTTTAATTTTTTCTTTTCTATGTAATTGCTTTGTGTTTGGTGCAAAGGATACTTCAGAGTGTAAATTGCAGCATGTCCTGATTTCATTGCAAGTTCCTTGAGAAATCATGCCTGAAGTGTAGTGAGTCCTTGTTGCATGCTGACTTATGATGTCTTGAGAGAATGGCACAGATAACGTGCATGCATGTTTGGGGGGGGGGTCGTCTAAAGGAGGAGGCCTCAAGGGAAGCCCACATGAACCATCAGTCTACTTTTTCTGTGCTGATCAAGAAGATTCTAAGATGAGATAGGGAAATAGAGAAGTTTTCTTTGACTTTTGTAAATTGTACTTCTAGCCCCATTTAATGGTGTGGTCCATACAAGGTTTACAAAATCTTTTTTGGGAACTTTGGTGTCTCTAAGCTCTTAGTTTGGCAAGCTCAAAATCAGGTTCCTCAAGTTTAAGCCAGTATGGTATACATAGTAAATACCAAATCAGCCAGACCTACATAGCAAAACATTGTCTCAAAATCACCCAGAAGGTAAGTGCAGTAGGAACCAAAGTTAGAGCAGAAAGTAGAACAGATAGAGCAGTTTGGAGATGGGCGATGGGTGGGTGGATGGGTGGGTGGGTAGGTGGGTGGGTGATGGGTAGGTGGGTGGGTGATGGGTGGGTGGGTGGGTGATGGGTGGGTAGGGTGGGTGATGGGTGGGTGGGTGGGTGATGGGTGGGTGGATTGATTGCCACACGTTGACAGGATAATGAAGATCAGAGAAGTAGGAGAGTGCCCAAGAGTGATAAAGACTGGTTTCTTGAATCTTGGTTTGAGGACAGCTAAGCTCTTAGTTGAGAAAAACTAAAACTTATCCACTAACATTGGTTTCTTTGATAATATGTGAAACTTTGCATGCCTTTAAAAATTAGGGCAATAACTGAGTTATCTGCTTTACTGTCCACTTTAAAGGCTTTGAGTTTATGTAGTTTTCTTCCTCTAAGAGTTTAGTTGTCCTCTAAGAGGTTTAAATGAAGTTTGTCAGTTCGTACTTTTAGTATTTTCATATAGATGTCTCTGAGCTAAAATTAGAAATTATTGGCTCTTGGCTGCATGTACACACAAGTATACATGGTCAGAATGCTTTACACATGCATATTGAAATACACGTAAGCTAGCAATGAGAAAATGAGTTCTCACTGAAATAGAGGCATGGACAGTTTTCACTGAAGACATGAGACTTGAGGGTTTTGACCTGAAAGAAGTTTTTACATTTTCCCCTGTCCCCAGCTGACTTAGGGCAGTGTAGATTATAATGTCACCTGTTCCTAGGCAGAAAACTATTCCCATGAAAGTTTAAAAAAATCGTTGTTCTAAAAGTTGAGTTCCAGTCAATTCTGAGGGAGCAGAAGACATTGGATAATGGGTGCCAAAATCCATATAGTAAACAGAAAAGTTCTCACCTGCTACAACACATAGGATGCTTATAGTTTGTAGCAATTTATCATATGAGAACTAGAAGGAGTTCAAAATCTGCTGTTAATAAAGAAATATCACATGCTTAAGGAGAAGGGTGTTGGGTCACACTGACTTTGACCACTACACTGTGTGTACATGTGTGCAGTTATCAATCACACTGTACCCCATAAGTAGATACACTTGCTATGTGTGTTCATTAAAAAGGGAATGGTGATGTGTCCACCATCCCTCTTCCTACTTTCCCATCTCCTTTGCTGGGAACAGGGAGAAAGGAGTGACTGTCCTTGGCTATGATTTGAGGAGCGTATTTCTGCTTTGCCCAGATTGTGCGGTTTGTTTTATTTATAGCGTTAGTGTTGGGAAAGAAGGGCAGTTCTGTGATTATTGTATTTTAGGTTACATACACTTGCTAGTTCAGATTAGGAACTGTATGAAATGGTGAATGGAAACAATGTATAATTAAGCAGTGATACAGTGTGACAGTAAGTTGCTAGTTCGGATTAGGAACTGTGTAAAATGGTGAATGGAAACGATGTATAATTGAGCTGTGATACAGTGTGACAGTAAGTTGCTATTTGTTATTTAATTTGAAAATAATTTTTAGACAGTTTAAAATGAGCTATACATGAACAAATTTTGGATAAGTGAAAATGCACTTACTAGTAAGATGCAATTAGGCATCTGGCCTCAAAGCCCACCTCAGACTTGTTTTTAAAATCTTTTTTTTTTTTTGTAGGATTTGTTCTAATTTATTTTATTAAACCATGACTATCAGTGGGGCTGGTGAGGTAGCTCAGCAGGTAAAGATTATTTCCACCAAGCCTGGAACTTATATCCAATCCTTGGGACCCACGGGCTAGAAGGAAAAACCCACCCTACAAGTTGTTGTCAGACCTTCACATGTGCTTGGCACTCACATTGCACTCACTAAATAAGTAATATAATTAAACCAAAACCACAACCATAACTTCGAATTTTGTGTATATAAAATATACTGGGGGGCTGGAGAGATGGCTCAGTAGTTAAGAGCACTGACTGCTCTTCCAGAGGTCCTGAGTTTAAATCCTAACAACCACGTGGTGGCTCACAGCCATCTGTAATGAGATCTGATGCCCTCTTCTGGTGTCTGAAGACAGCTACAGTGTATATAATAAATAAATCTTTAAAAAGTAAAAATAAAAATGGAAAGCTTAGTGCTCGCTTCGGCAGCACATATACTAAAAATGGAAAGCTTACCTGTCCCTGGCTTCTTTGGAAGAAAGATGAAAGTTTACCTGTACGCTAATTTAAATATTTACGCTGTGCCAGGGACCATAAGGCACTTTGCAAACATCATCTGCTTGAGTCCTCATGATAACCTTGGGAACTGTAGGTGGGATTCAGACTGCAGAGGAATATTGATGTCTAGTACAAAACAGAGACTTAGCCAGAACTCAGTCACTGTGGCAAAGGTGCCTTTTGGATCCACACTGTCAAACTCACCGCTTCCGTATTTGAGTCATGTACATGCGTTCTGCTATACTTTAAAGAAAATTGGTCCTTTTGTTTTACTGTAGTGTTGGGGTCAGATCCAGGGCATTGTATCTTCTACAGACTTCCATTGAACTATACTGACAGCCCTGTTTTACATTTTAGTAAATCGTGCCTAGGATATTTTATTATGAAAAAAATAACACTAAAAATATACCCAGTTATTTCAGTGGGGCCTCCTCAGAATTGAAGTAACATGTTATGTTTTTCTGGGGGGATAATAGAGTATTAAAGGTTTCTTTTAATGGTTGATTAAAGTTAGACGTATAAGATGAAGATAGCACATTAGACATTCAAATCCCAGATACCTCATGCGTCATCTGTTGTACTGTCACTGTCATCAGTGCTATCCATCCTTCCACAGATACTCTATTAAAGTTCTTATGAATGTGATCTTTGACAGCTTTATTACTTTCTTTCTCATATTTGTTGCAACAAACAGTGCATGGACACTTACAGAATTTGTTGAAGTATGTACCTGCTCCCCTCAGGATGAATCACAGCTAGCTTACATGGAAGCCAGGAATTAGAGACAATCTGTGATGTGAAAACCTGGGCCAAGGGAAAAGTCTACAGGCTTGAGGCATGTGATGTTCTGACGAAAAGGAAAGCTATCGCTGACAATACTATCCCAGAAAGACAGAGAAAATAACTATTAATTATTTTTGTTTTGTTTTCTACACACTATAATGTAGCTGGTAAATTTTCCAGTAATTTAATTTTGCTATTATAATGAAAACATTAGAGAAGGTTCATTTAAAATATTAATAAATAGGATGGTTTTCTAAATGATCTTATTTGATTTTAAGAATTCTTAGATTTTGGGGTTGAAATTCTAAGAATAAGTTTTGATATCTTTATGATTTATTTTTCTTTAGGAGTAGATCCCATAACAGGTCACGTTCAAGACAGAAAGATAGACGTAGATCCAAGAGCCCACATAAGAAACGCTCTAAGTCTAGGGAGAGGCGGAAGTCAAGGAGCCGGTCGCGGTCACGGTGAGTTCTGGAGCAGTCACAGAGAGTTTAAACTTTATCACTGTTTTCACTCGTGAGCTTGTGGTTCAGGTTTATTAGAACTAGAGCTTTCTGCTGCCTTACCCTCTACGGTGAATTGCCCCTGACGCAAACATGACCAGTGTGGTTCAGCTCAGCCCAATTGCTCCCCTTAGCACCTCCGTCAGCCACACACCCGAGTCACACCAACCTCTCATGTCTGTAGACAGTGCAGAGGATTTTTTTTTTTTGGTAATTGTGCAGAAAGAGAGGTCTTTTCTTTTTGAGAGAGAATTATTTTAGCCAAATATTTGTTTGTTTGTTTTAAGGGACAAGAGAAAAGATACCCGGGAAAAGGTGAAGGAAAGAGTGAAGGAGAGAGAAAGGGAAAAGGAAAAGGAAAGGGAAAAGGAGCGTGAAAAAGACAAGGAACGGGGTAAAAACAAAGATAAAGACCGCGAGAAGGAAAAGGACCATGAAAAGGAGCGAGACAAAGAAAAGGAGAAGGAACAAGATAAAGACAAGGAACGGGAAAAAGACAGATCCAAAGAGGCAGATGAAAAACGGAAGAAGGAGAAGAAGTCTAGAACACCGCCCCGAAGCTACAATTCCTCAAGACGATCCCGCAGTGCCAGCAGGTTTGGTGATACATAACTTCTGTGTGTGCGTGCAGGTGCACATGCTTGTGGGTGCTAGTGTGTGGTCATAGAGTGACGTTGGATGTGGTTCATTGGCCAAGGCACAATAGGCTAGGCTGATTGGCCAGTTAGCCCTGGGGATCTGCTTGTCTATGCCTCTCCAGTACTGGCATTAAAGATGCATGCTACCAAGTCTGTTTCCGTTAATCATGTGTTGTGCTTTTCCACATGGGTTCTGGAGGCAGAACTCGGGCCTCATGCTTGCATGGCAAACACTTTACTGGCTGAGCTATCACTGCACCTTGCTTAGACTTTAGCCAAGAGTGACTGATGTGCATTTTGAACTGAGGAGGAGAGACTACTCTATGCAAGCATAGTGGTTAGTAACATTTACCCTGAATTTCCAAGTGAGCTTTTCTCCAGCAGAGGGGTTACTTCATCATTGACTTCCGGACGGAATAGTTGGACACTTAGCTGTCTTTCATAATGCAGTATTTAAATCTGGTTAATTATTACTTACTATTTTTCTTAGAGAAAGGCATATGATGGGGAAAATGTTTTTAAAACACCTATGTAAAAATTCTTGTGTGATAGTTGACTTCTGAGACTTTGTTGTCTCTCTGAAGTGGTGTGGTAAATCCTAGCATGTTACATGATTTCCAAAGTCATAGTGTGATTCTTGTCTGTCAACTAAGTTAACTTTAACTTGCATTATGCTTTATGTATGATGTTTAAGTAGTATTCTCCTGTGTTAGGTTGAAATATTAGACCTTTTCCTCTTAGGACTATTTTTCCACTTACTAACACACTGCCACCAGGTGGCAGCATGTTGCTATAGTAACAGCTACAAAAAAAAAATCAGAATCTTTCTCAAGGTTGTTTAAACCCTTTATTCCCTATTCCAGATGATACTATGATAATGAGTTAAGCCTAGTCTTTTAAAAAACATTTAAAAATAAATGTTTCAATAAATTTTAAAGTTGGTTTTTCATTGCATACGAGTTGATAAATGAGATACTTCAAAGTTTGAAAAAGTTTGAAAATTGACTTTACAGCTTGTTTTCACATTGGCCTATTAAAAGATAATAAAAGCTCATTGCAGTGCTCATTGAGTGCTGCTTTAACAGGCCAAACCTACTTCAAGTTGACTCGAATCCCTCACCTCATTTACTCCTTCCAGCAAGGTTGTGAGACTGCTAGACTGTGGTAGCTAAAACTGGCTCAGAACCATGAAGTTGAAAACAGGAACACTGGTCACAACAGGCTCAACACAGAAACACTGAAACACTTAAACACCTTTGCCGTGGGTATCAGCCTAACTTGTGACCGCACCTAATTGCAAATGATTCTGTTGGTCATGTTGTGGGTACCGTCATGTTATCGTGCCATCCAGACACTCTGCTTCACAGCATCAGATGACTTATTTGAATTATTTTTCATTAGTAACATAAGCTTATTTTTCCAGTGACTGAAATGTTGGCTTTCTTCCATTGTGCGCTCATGGTTGCGCTCGCTCTCTCTCTCTCTCTCTCTCTCTCTCTCTCTCTCTCTCTCTCTCTCTCTCTCTCAAGCTCTCTACCCCACCCCCTTTCTCAAAATTGCTGGCTTGCCTGCTCGTTTACCGTCTCTTGCTCTGCTCGTGCTCTCATGAGCACAGGGTTTTTATGTAGCTCTCAATATGTAGACCTAGCTGGTCTCAAACTTAGAACGATCATGTGACTCTCCTAAATGCTTGGATTAAAGGTGTGCACCACAATGCCTGGCTCCTTTTATGTTTGAGGGAATTAAAAGGTTCAAATTCAATCCTGAAATATTCTTAAACTCTGGGACCTAGAGATCAGATGAGCTGGGAAGAGTTAGTTAGTGAGTGACTGTGTGTGCCTTGATTGAGAGTTCTGTCAGGAGTAACACCAGTGTTGAGCAGCAGCTACAGTTTGTTATGCTGTAGTAGGTCCCTCCTTTCTAGTGTTCTGATTTGCTCGTTGAGTGGGAAGCATTCTAACTGCTCAAATAAAATCTACTTTATGCTTTTATTTTCAACATTGTCTCCTAATCTGAATTTTCAAAGAAAGATTTGATACTTAAAAAAATGTCTAATGCTTAAAAAATTACTGTTACGAAAGGGAAGGAAAGGCAGAGCGCGTTACTCAGTGCTGTTCTACCATGCATGAGTAGAGTTTGATTTCTCCAATAGCCTGTTTCTGCTCCCCACAAGGAAATAGAGTCCTTACCCATTGAGCACCTGCTGGGTGCCAGGCCCTGTTCCTGGCATGTTCGTTACTGGTGTTAGCCTCTAGCCCCAACACAAGCCAGGAAGGCTGGAGTTAGTGGCTTTGGGTTTTCTTTGTTTTATGAAGTAAAACAAAAAGCAATAGTAAGGAGAACTTGAATTTTAGCAGATTAATATTTGGGTTGTGTGGTCAGTGGTCCTGGGAGCTGCTGCCCCTCTTGTATGTGCAGTGTGTGCATGTGTGTTTGTATGGACTGCGACTAGAGGTCAGTCTCTGTCTTCCTGTCATTCTCCACCTGAGTGTTAGGAGACAAGGTCTCACTGAACCTGAAACTCATTGACTGCACAGGCTGGCTAGCAAGGCTCCCAGGTTCTCTTGTTCCTGCCTCCTGGTGCAGGACTTCAGGTGTGTGCCACTGCCCGGCCATTTCCATGGCTATGTGGGCAGCAGGTCCTTTATCCACTGAGCAGTCGCTCCCAGCCATTATCAGAGCTTCTTGTGTAAGACTGGCTATACTTATCATTTGAGAAATAGGACTTCATACCTTATCCCTTGAGTTGTGGATGTGATGAATTCATTGATTCTAAGTCACTCTTAAATATCATGTAGTTTAGAATATGTATCATCCATTAATGTCAGTTTTTTCTTTTTACTAATTATTTCTTTATCTAAATTTCAGATTTTAACTACTTGTATACATTTGTGCATTAATTTTAAATGACTGGAACAACGGTAATGATAGCAAGCTAGAGGGGAAAGAAGTTTCTTAATAAGTTACTTAAATGCTTTTCATTATTCTGACACATCTAAGCCTTAGCAAGATAACTTACTTATCCTACAATTTTGCCAGACTTTGTTACTTTGTTAGAAAATCTTTGCAGTGATGCAAGAGGCACCAGAAGTACAATGGTGGGAAAATTTTTTTTCTAAGGTAGAAGATACTTGAGTCTGAACCAGCCTTGATATTTTCTCCATTTGAAAAGTTGTTCTAGTGAAACCCATCACTTTGTATACTAACTTGAAGAATTAAAAAGAATTTAAAGTATGTCAAATGAAAAGGAGGTTGTCCTCTATTTTCTCCTGAAACTTTAGATGATGGTTTGTCAGCGATAAATGTATGGTTCATAATTTGATCTACACTAAATCAGGTAATAAAACATGCTTTTAAAAAGAGTTTAATGGGCCCTTAAGGGAGTAAGGGAGTGGCTCAGGGGCAAAGCACTGTCTGTCCTGTGGGAGGGCCTGGATTTGATCTCCAGGACCCCTTTAACCCTCTCCCAATAAAAATAAAAATAAAAATAAAAATAAGCTAGGCTGGTAGTACAAGCCTACAGTCTCCAGACAATCAAACTTTACAGTTTGGATTGCCCTTAATTTCAGTTGCTGGTTTTAGAAAGTGATTTTGTTTGTCTTTTAGGGAAAGGCGGAGGAGGAGAAGCAGGAGTTCTTCTAGATCGCCAAGAACATCAAAGACCATAAAAAGAAAGTCTTCTAGGTCTCCGTCTCCCAGGGGGTAAGTGGATGCACCTAGTAAACGTAAAGAGGGAGCGGAAAGTAAGAGTTTATTCTTCAACCTATTTTTAAAGGCAGATATATGGGTATTCTTCAGAATACAGATTAATTTTTAAACCATCAGCTTCCACCTGTGTGCTCATCCACTCCGCGTCCATATAGGAACTGAGCATTGCACCCGCCCCGCTCCCTCCTCCCCCTTTGTGTAGTCACAAATGGAAGTGTATAATTGTTTCCTTGGATTAAAAAGTAGAATGAAACAGGTGGGGGTCCTGCCTTTTGCCATTCTTGACTCTAAGAAGTGAAGAAGTGTGTCTGCAGTGCTGAGGGAATCCATTCCCTTTTATGCCGCTGGGACTTTGGTTTTGTGACAGTGCTGTTTCCTTCTGCCTTCTTCCCATGCACTGTTTATGCCAGCTTTTGTCTGCTCCTTTTTATAAAATTACGTATCTGTGTGGTCAGTGACTGCCCAGGTCTCATCAGTGTTTACAGCAGGAGACCAGACTACCCCTGTGGTGATAAACTATTATGTCTGTTCATCTATTTTTGTTCTTTAAATTTATTATTATTGTGTGTATGTGTGTGGATGGGCATGGAGGGGTGTGTACGCTCTCCAGCATGTGTGTGGAGGTTAAAGGCTGTCTTTTTGAAATTAGTTCTCTCCTACTTTCATGTGGGATCCAGAAATCGAACTTCTGGTTCAGGTCACATGGTACATGCTGTTT